>NC_066564.1:2763756-2831256 GCF_024679095.1 Eriocheir sinensis
ACTGGTTGATGGGAAGTGAATGAAAGGAGGAGGAGGAGGAGGAGGAGGAGGAGGAGGAGAAACGATAAAAGAAGAAACAGTGGTCGATGGGAAATGAATGAGAGAGAGAGAGAGAGAGAGAGAGAGAGAGAGAGAGAGAGAGAGAGAGAGAGAGAGAGAGAGAGATGGCTTGAGTAACAGAGAAAGGAAGAAAGGAGAGGAATAGTAGCGAAGAGGAAGAGGAGGAGGAAGAGGAGGGGAAGGAAGACACAGAGGGAGGGATAATGTCTAGGAGGCGTGAATGGATGCTTGTTTGAGGCCATTCTTAGCCGCTGATTGGGAGGATTAGCGGCCGAAAAAATGGATTGTGAGTCTCGATTAATGGTCTCCAGGATTAATTGGTGTCGGCGCGCGCTAATCACGGCCGAAGGGAGGATTGTCTTGTCTTGCTTAATGGTCCCGCCCGATCCATTGAGAGAGAGAGAGAGAGAGAGAGAGAGAGAGAGAGAGAGAGAATTACCTTGAATAAAAAAAAGACGTTCCAGCACAACCGTTTTAAGAGTTTTGGAATTAAGACAGACAGAGAGAGAGAGAGAGAGAGAGAGAGAGAGAGAGAATTACACAGAAAAAAAGACATCCCAGCCCAGCCGTTTTAAGAGTTTTTGGAATTAAGACAAATATGGAAAGAAAAACTGCGCTGCTTTAAACGAACATAACGATAAACCAAAAAAGAAATTACACACACACACACACACACACACACACACACACACACACACACACACACACACACACACACACACACACACACACACACACACACACACACACACACACACACACACACACACACACACACACACCTCGGGGCCTGCCATTCTGCGGGAGACAAGCGGAGGAAGGTTTGTGGAAAAAGGAAGCAATTAGTAACTACAGAAGAGGAGGAGGAGGAGGAGGAGGACGAGGAGGAGGAGGAGAAAAGAGAGGTAAGTGGATGGAGGAAAGAAGAGAGTGAGGGAGGAGCCACGTGTTCCTCTTCCCCTCTCTTACACAAAGCCCTCCTCCTCCTCCTCCTCCTCCTCCTCCTTCTCTCTGTTCCCGATCTGACACAGCGTGATTGACAGGCAAGCTGCATGACAAATGGATTCTTTTCCGTGATTTTAGTGGTGTATATATGTGTGTGTGTGTGTGTGTGTGTGTGTGTGTGTGTGTGTGTGTAAAAGTTTCGCTCTTGTTTTTTTTATTATATTTTTTGTTTCCGATTGATATAGAAACTTGTGAGCGTATAATTGAACACACACACACACACACACACACACACACACACACACACACACGCACAGGGCCACGCGTCACCTGCCTACATAATACATTTTAATTGGAGACTTTGTCCAGGTGGTTGTATTGCCCGGCCGCGCGATTGGCTCAAAACTTATCTGTGAATAAAAGATCAATGGGATTTGGCTTTCTGTCTTGTTATTGAAAAAGTTGTGCCGCGTTTTGGTGATGGGAGAGATGGAAAAGGAGGAGGAGGAGGATAGGGAGGAATAAAAAAAAGGTACAGAGGGTGGGAGAAAGGGGAGAGGAAACAGGGAAGGAAACAAAAAGGAGAGAATGAGGAGAAAAGTACAGGCAAACGGAAAGATAATGATGAGAAGCAACATAAGGAAAGAAGGAGAAGAGAGCAAGAGGGAGCGATGAGAATAGAGAAGAGTGAATCCGGTACAGAACTGGATGCACTACAAACGAACGAACGAACTAATGCAAACACGAAATAGGAAAAGGAAAAAGGAAAAATTGTTACGCTGATATCTTCCTAGAAACCTCGATTATTATTATTATTATTATTATTATTATTATTATTATTATTATTATTATTATTATTATTATTATTATTATTATTATTATTATTATTATTATTATTATTATTATTATTATTATTATTATTTACTTCTATGGTTTCACTTGCTGTTAAGATTCGTAGTATAATATTGGTCGTTTTGTGATGAATCGTGGTGGTAGTGGTGATGGTGGTGATGGTGATAGGACTGGACGTATGGTGAGGCGGTGTATAGTAAATGAGACTGGTGGTGAGGGTGTGGTGATGGTGATGGTGGTGGTGGTGATGAAGCAGTGATGAGGGAACAGAATAGTGATGAGAATAGTAAGTTTTTGAATAGAGCGAGCAAGCAAGGAGGTAACAGTGGTAGCAGTTGTAATATTAGTGGTGATGGTGATGAAGGATATTAGTGGTGTTAATAAGTGATGACGATTGGAGTGGTGGTGAGACAGCGGTGGGTGTGAGGTTAGTGGTGTGGTGGTTGTGATCATAGTGGTAGGTGGTGGTGGTAGTGGTGGGATGGTGATGAAAGAGTGGTTTAGTCGTAGCAAGTGAAGAGGATGGCATGTAGTGGATGGCAGTGGTAGTGGTGGTGGTGGTGAGTCGGTGGTGGGCTTGAGGTTAGTGGTGGAGGGGGTTATGATCATATTAATAGTGGTGGTGGTGATCGTGGTGGCGGCGGTGGTGATGGCGTTAGTAATGCAGGTGGCGGAGCGGTTAGTGCTCGGCGCCGGCCACCCTCGCCTCTCCGGAGCACATTTTATTCATAATTGCCTCCTGGCTTCTCGCTCGGGCCACTGATGAGCTGCTTAATATTAGACATACCCCGCTCCCGCCTCCTCCTTTCCCCCTGCCGCCCCCTCCCCACCCCCTGCCACCGATCTTTCCCACTTCTTTTCGTCGCTTTACCGCTCTCTCTCTCTCTCTCTCTCTCTCTCTCTCTCTCTCTCTCTCTCTCACACACACACACACACACACACACACGATTTTTTGTTTTGTTTTTTTGTTCATCTTGTTAACTATCTCCCATCTTCAATCTAGAATATTCCTTCTTTCCTTTTCCTTCCCTCCCTCCCTCTTCTCCATTCGTTCTCCTATCCTTTTTCTCACCTCTGTTTCTCCCCTGTCGCGTTTTTTCCCTTATCAATAACTATTTTTCCTTCACATTCTTTTTTCCTCTCCTGCGATCCTTCTCTTTCTACTTCCTCCCATTTTTTCTTCTCTATTTCTTCATTCACTCTGATAAACAGTAAGAAGGACTGATGTTTTTTTTGTTCTTCTTATTATTTTTCTTGAATATTGTTCCACTCTTGATTATAACTGAAAAAAATTATATCATACAAAACATAATGTAAGTTACTGATATTCTTCCCTTTCCCGCTTCATCGTCTTTCTCGTTCTTTATTTTCAACTCCTCCTCCACCACCACCTCCTATCTCCACCTCCTCTTCCCCTCCCACCACCACCACCCCATCCTCCGTGTCCAGAAAGCACCGTTCACGCTCAGCCAAGCCACAAATGTTAGCATGAATATGTACACCAGAGAGGGGTCAGGCCGCACTCCGCACCGCCCCATGTTAATCGGCCGCCCAGCCCCGAACCGGCCACCTGACCCATACATTAACCAGGTGAGGCCGGATTGTGGCGGCGGCGGCGACTCGACAATGACATCTGGCGGCGGTCCATTCTAATTACGTCATTTATGTGAGGGAGAGAGAGAGGCAGATAGATTGATAGAGGGGGATTGGGAATAGTAATGATATAAATTGGTCTAAGGGATGAGTCTGATCTCCCGTGACTGATCTTGAGAGGCAGAGAGGCGTAGAGACAAGAGGAGTGGAACGCTTTATGCTGGTGGGTGGAATGAATGACTTGCAGATGAGACGCATGGAGTAAAGAAGAGAGAGAGAGAGAGAGAGAGAGAGAGAGAGAGAGAGGGAGAGGGAGAGAGGAGCGGAAAACGAGAAAACCACCAGAGGGTTAACTGTGACAAAAAAAAGAAAGCGGAGCAGGAAGGCAAAGTGATAAAGAGGTCGGGAAGAGATAAAGGGAGGAGCAAGAGGGAGAAGGGGAGATAAGAAGAAGGAGGAGGACGAAGAGGGAGACAGGAGAGAGAGAGAGAGAGAGAGAGAGAAGGGGGTCGTAGGAAGGTAGGAAAGTGGCCAGTCATCGGTGAAGTTAAAACATAATTAGTCAATGATTCACCAACGAGTAATGAAGCTACCATTTCCTGAGTGCTGGGGGGAAGGAGGGGGCAGGAGGGGTGGATGGGGAGGGGAGGAAGGTGGGAGGCAGACGGAGAAGGGTGGGGGTTAGGTAAGAGGGGGTAAAGACAGGGTGGAAAAAGATAGAGGAGGAGGTGATGAAAGAGGAAGAGAGATTGGGAAAGATAAGCAGGTGAGGGTGTTTGTGTGGAGAACGGTACACGCGTCTTATAAGAAGGTTAGTGAAGAATGTTTAATTAGAGAAGAAAAAGATGGGCGAGGGAAGAAAAATAGAGGAGGAAAGAGGTGTTGGAGGAGGAGGAGAGAGGAGGAGTTGTGCATGATTAAGATAGATAAACATAATTAACACTGATTTGAAGAGAAAGGAGAGCAGAAAACGGGAAGGTAAATACGGAGCGATGAGAAACAGTTATGAAAATGGAGGAGTATATATTGAAAGGGGAAACAAAGGAAAACAACAAAAATCTACAGTACAGTGACATGAAACAAAGATTAATACAGAACAAGGAAGGAACAGCTGCGAAAATTAACTACTATTTATTGAAAGAGGAAACAAAAAAAGAAAAAAAGAAAACCTGACGAGTACAGTGACATAAAACAAAGATTGATACAGAACAAGGAAGGAACAGCTGCGAAAATTGACTACTATTTATTGAAAGTGGAAACAAAGTAAGAAAAAAAAGTGACATGAGTACTGTGACATGAGTTAGTACATACCTGGCGGGGCTCACCTCATCTCACCTGGGCTAATAAACTTTCACCTCACCGTTAGTTTAGTCACCTCACACCTGTATGCCGCCCTTCATTCCTTCCCTAATGCATCTCATACCTTCTTAAAACCCTCATAACTACAACAGTAATCATTCAGCAGCTAAATTACATGCATTATCAGAACCTTGACATTTTTGGGGTATTTCATCATACTCGTCTGTATCATTTCCTTTCGTATGTCGACTCATTCCCTCCCTCATAACCATCATAATCACAACAATATTAATTTTTTACCCCAGTTGCGTCTCCCAGAACATGTTGGATTCCTGTATTTCAACCTAACACGCAGCAAGTACTTCCTCTCCCATACTAAGAGCTCTCATTCCTCCTTCATTCATTCCCTCCCTTTTTCTTTCATAATCACAACAGTCATCACTCCACGGCCAAATTACATGAACCAGAACATGTTTGTATCCTGTATTACAACTTAACACCAAGCTTGTACTAAGAGCCTTCATTCCTCCTTCACTCATTCCCTCCCTCTTCATAATCACAACAGTAATCACTCCACGGCCAAATTACTTAAGCCAGAACTTGTTTGTATCCTGTATTTCAACTTCACACCAAGCTTGCACTAAGAGCCCTCACTCCTCCCTTATCAATTCCTTCCCTCACTCCCTCATACTCATAACAGTAATCACTCCACCGCCCCAATTGCACCAACCCGAACGGCCTTTCTTTTGTTGCAATGAGCGGCCTGCTGAACGGATTGACTTGTTAATCAGCAGAATCACCAGGTCGGGCCGGGCGCCATTAGTGTCCACCGGATGACGAGAATTATGAACCGGAAGTCAGATACATTAGCCGGAAATATGGCAACGCTCGCCGTAAAATGACATCAGGGCGAAAGTGAATCATGGCGGGTTTTAGGAGATCGAGGCGGATGAAGGGACGTGTAGTTTTTTGACATTTTGCCTCGGCCCCATTCGTTTTTGTCCCTCGAACCCTCATTAAGGCGGATGGAGACATAACGCTGTGTGGGGGATGCTCATTATGGCTGTTTTTGTCCTTTTTTGTCGTGGTTTCATGTGGTGGTGACTCCTGTTTCGTGTATATTGCTAAAGCCGAACAGATGGATGGAAAGGGAGAGGTCGGGAGGGAAAGGGAGGATAGGATGAAGAGGGAGGTGGGACGTCGGTATATTGTCATCATTATCCCATTTTCTTTACCTGTGTTTACGTTGGAGGGGTGACTTTGTTTTATTAATGCCGCAAATGACCTCCAAGTGTCTCTGTTACACGTGTTTCCTCGTCGTCCAGTGGGGGAGGTTTGTTAGGCACGTGAGGTCGTCTTTGTTTTATTGTGTGTGTGTATGTTAAGGTAATAATGTGAAATGCCCTGATGTTATTGTAGTAGCGGTAGTAGTAGTAGTAGTGGTAGTAGTAGTAGTAGTAGTAGTAGTAGTAGTAGTAGTAGTAGTAGTAGTAGTACATTGAAGAGTGGTAGGAAGAGCAGGAGGAAGAAGAGGAAGAGAAGAAAGAAAATAAGTAGGAAGTATAAGAGAGAGAGAGAGAGAGAGAGAGAGAGAGAGAGAGAGAGAGAGAGAGAGAGAGAGAGAGAGAGAGAGAGACCGAGAAACCGAGAAACTAGAGCAAGAGAGAGAAAGAAACCAAGAGACCTAGAGAGTCCTTCCCCCTTCCCTCCTTCACCTCCCTCCCTCCACCCCCACCTGGTTCTCGATACCCGGCTACCGCTACCGTCACCGCCGCCGTCACCACCCTCAGGCCTCTCGGGCGGGCGCTGCGGCTGACCGTGTATTATTGAGTGGGCGGCGCGACACTTGCGGGCGTGGCGGTGGGCGGGAAAGGTCGTCCGGAAAATTGCTGTCATCTTATCTCATCTGTCGTATTAGGCTGAGTGAAACATGGATGTCGGCCATGACTGTTAGAGAGGAGGGGCGGGGAGGAGTGGGGGAGGTGGTGGGGGGTTGCAGAGATGGGAGGGGAGGGAGAGCGACGAGTAAAAGGAGGAGAGGTGATGGTGGGGGGAAGGGAGGTGGAGGGACGTGAAAGAGTGCGAGGGGAGTGGGAAGAGGTAGAGGTGGGAGGCCGGGAGAGAAGTGGAAGGAGGAATGATGGTGGAGGGAGGGAGAGGAGTGGCAGGAGAAGAGGTAGGGAGTGGAAGAAGCGAAGAGGGTGGAGAGAGGGGGTAGATCAGAGTATAGGAAGAGGGGAGAAGGAGGAGGAGGTGGAGGGAGGGAAAATAGTAGGAAGAGTATCATAGGGGATAGCATAAGGGATGAAAAGGAGTATAGGAAGAATAGACAAAGTGGAGAGGCGGACAAAATAGAGTAGAAAGAAGAGACTAAAATACGTGGCGAGAAGTTGAAGGAGAGAGATGATGATGGGAGGAACGGCTACAAGTTAAGAAGAGATAAGGGAAGTGACCATGAGTAGTGGGAGGTAGTGGGTGTGACATAGAGAAGTGGGTGAAGGAGAACACGTAGAAGGGACAATAAGATGGAATGGGAGGGGATGACTTGAGCGGGACGGGGGGAGTGGTAGAAGAATAAGCGATAAGTTGGACATGGTCTTTTCTTTCTATGTACAGGAGCAGACGTATTTTTTTTATAGTGACGCCTTTTCGTACTTGCCATGATATTTACTCGTCATCCGTCAGTGGGGTAAGGCGGATTGGGTCCACGCCTTGCTATTCTTCCTTTGTTGATTCATTTACAGCTTCTTCCTTTTATCAACGAAATGAGAGGGATAAGAGTGGGATGTGGGATGCAGAGAGAGGAAATGAGTAGGGTGAGAGAAGAGGAAGAACGGAAGAAGTGAAAGTAGAAGAGAGGCGAAAGGAAAGACTGTCAGGAGTGTGATGAAGGAACAGTCAAACGGAAGAAGAAATGAGAGCAACTGAGGGTCAAGGAAGGTTGTGAGTGTAGGGAGATGAGGTGGAGAGCAGAAGGCAGAACTATTAGGATGCTGTAAAGGAGTGGGAAGGGGCAGTGAGGAAGTGTTGGAAGGTATGAAAAAGAAGGGTAAGGAGAGACACTGGAGGGCATGAGATGAGTGAACGGATACTAGAAGGTTTGGACAGGTGAGGCATAACGTTTGGCTTCCTAATCAAGGTGTGTGACGCGCTGGGCAGGTGAGGGGACAGGTGTACTCAGGTGAACGGGCCTCGATGTCAGGTTCAGATTAACTTCCTCCTTCATGTTATAGTTTCACACGTTTATTTTCCTTTACTAGGTGTGCTACGATTTTGTTGACGTTTGTAGTTCTTAGCGGATAATTAACTTTAGGTGTGATTTTGAAGTTTAGTAATAGAGGAAGAGCATACAGATAGATAGATAGGGAGAGAGAGAGAGAGAGAGAGAGAGAGAGAGAGAGAGAGAGAGAGACAGGGGGGGGGGTCAAGTTTTTAATATGTAAAGGCTACGAGGTGCAGGAAGTCAGCATTTTACACACACACACACACACACACACACACACACACACACACACACACACACACACACACACACACACACACACACACACACACACACATACAGCTGAGGCGGGACGTACATTAAATAAACAGGCATGAGACGAGACACACTCAGCCGCCCTCTTAGCTGCGACCCGAGGCACACACAAAAAAAAGAAAGAATAAAAAAAAAACACAAAACACTACATCATATCACCCAAGCCTTGCCGTCTCTCACAACCTCAAAGGAAGACTAAAGCCAGATTGAACCTAGCGTAATTCATGCTTCCTATTACATCTTTTCACTTATCCCGGTTTTGGTGGACCGTACTGAATGCCAAGACGATTATCCCAATTGCTTGTTTGAGAGAAGAGAAAAGAAGAGGAGAATCGAACCCTCTATATAGGAGGCCGCAGCGCTGGAGGTAATGGGGTCGGTGTATATTTCAGCCGCCTCACTCAAGGACTCGCTCTTATATTCCAGTGGAGTCTTCGGGAGGATGATTGAGGTCCCCGCCTGAGCCGCCTTCGAGTGGTGACTAATTGATGTTAACTCGAGGCGAACTGAGAAGAGTTAACAGTAAAGTTTGACTCCAGCGGCGGCGGTGTGTGTATGTGTGTGGGGGGGGGGGGGGAGGGGGGGGGGAAGGCGACCAGGTAATCGTTGGAAGTCAAATGGTTCTTGTGGAGTCAGAGAGAGTAGGGAGGAATTGATGTGGAAGAGTGAGGAGGGGTCCTTCTTTTTCACTTTCTATCTCTATTCTCTTTATTTCCTATTTATCCGTCTATCTATTTATGTATTTACCGTTCTATCTATTCATCCGTATCGCTAGAAAAAATCAACTGGTTCTTGTGGAGTCGGAGAGAGTAGGGACGGAATTGATGTGGAGGAGGGAAGTACGGTCTCTCTATCTCCCTTTTATCTCTATCTCTCTATTTCCTCTTTATCTCTGTCTATGTATGTACCTACCTTTCTATCCATCTATCCATCTGTCTATATCTTTTTCTTTTCAATGAGAGGAAACGAAGATAACACGAAGATAACATGAGGATAAGCAAGTGGATGTTGAACAAAGAGACGTAATATGCCTTGAACACGAGCCTGGCTAAGTGCATACAGCTTTTTAAATTACTGTGTGAAATAAAATGAAAAGAATTGCGTGAAATATACGAAGAAAACGCAGAGTCAAGGCACAAGGCGGGGCTCTCCGGAAGTTATTTTTTCTAAGTAATCGTCCGAGGAGAGCGTATTTCGTCACCTTGAGAAACGCTAAGCAACACCCCACGTCCACCTCGCCTTCACCTCCACCCCCAACTACCTCCACCACCGCTACGTACTCCCCTTCACCCACCTCTTCACCCGGTGGCAGTGAGGGGCCAAATTTGTGGCTTTACCGTGTAGCAGCGACGGGCCAAATTTGTGGCTTTACCGTGTAGCTGCGACGGGCCAAATTTGTGGCTTTACCGTGTAGCAGCGACGGGCCAAATTTGTGGCTTTACCGTGTAGCAGCGACGGGCCAAATTTGTGGCTTTACCGTGTAGCAGCGACGGGCCAAATTTGTGCCATCATATAAACTCCCAAAAATAGATGATGCATAAACTGATCACAAATGCTTTGATATATATTATGAAATGGTTTGTGTGAGTGATGGTTTGTTCTCATTTTTCTCGCTTAGAGGGACCATTAAGAAACATGATCCCCGCTGCTACTGGGTTTCATATCTCTAGTTCCTCTCATCCTCCCCCTTCTCATAATTCCTTCCCAATCTCTTCCTATTTCTACTTCCAATCGTTTCCCTCACATCATTTCTTCTCTCCTCGCTCCCAGCTCTTCCCTCCCGTCTTTTCCTCCCCACCCCTCTTCAACCCCTAACTATTTTCCCTCCTTCCCACCACCACCACCCTTTCCTCTCCCCCCTCCCGTTCCCCCAGCCTCACCTCTCCCACCAGGTCACACCATGGACACAGGTGCAGGTGTTAGGTTGTCATGTACCACTGTCCCACCACTGTCCTTGTCACCCTTTCCCGCCCACACCTTCCTTCGTCTTCGTCCTTCCCGCCCCAGGTGTTGTTGGGTGCGAGGGGCCTTCCTGTGGGTACCTACTGTCCACCGCGTCTCCGTTTAAATAGAAACTTCCAGGAACAAAAGACATTTATGGAAGTTTAGGATTATAATTTTTTCCTTGTTTCCACCTCCACCACCTCCACCACCACCACCTCCACCATTATCACGACTGTTACCTCGACCAAGACTGCATTCAACCTTGCTTTTGTGTTGCGTTGTGTTGCGTTGAGCTTATTTTTTTTCTTTCTAACAAGCGCGGAAAAATAATAATAAGTCACCTTTCTGTTGTGTAACTTAAAACTCGTGGTAAGGATTTCTAGGAGGCCAAGAAGGAGTATATTTTTCTCACACAACGTAAACAGTTATTTCTGCAGTATTTTCGATAGATGCACTTTAAGATACACACCTTGTCTAGTCTCTTTATTTAACATCGTTTCTACTGTTCATTCATCCTTTTCTTCAATCTCACCTTTCTTGTTCCTCTTCCTTCCCTTTCCTTCACACCATGTTTCTTCTCATTTAACACCTATTCTTCTGTCCGTCCTTCTCCTCAATCTCACCTTTCTCATCTCCTCTTCCTTTCCCACCCCTCCTCATCCTCCTCCTCTTCCTCCTTTCCCCCCCCTCCTCATCCTCCTCTCCTTCGTCCCTTCCTTCCTCTCCTGTATCTCATCCCCACATCAACAACTAACTCCACCACCTCAGCCCTTTCCTCTCCATCCCCACGCCTCTCCACAACCAGCCACGCCCTCACATCACGCCAAGAACTCGCCCCTTCAACTCCTTTCCCCCTTCCTCTTAACCCCCAGCCGTGCCTCCGCTCCCCTCTCCCCCCCCGTTCCCCCTTCAGAACCCCCTCCTTCCCCTCTCTCTTCCTCCCTGAGATGTACTTTCCTCCCCAACAGAGCCATAGTTTCCTCCACTAACTCCTCCAATTCCTTTCAGTTTCCCTCCAAAATCACCCCTTTCCTCCTCCTCTTCCCCCCAAAAATGCAGTTCCTTCCCTCCCCAGGTCTTAAACGCACCCCTACTCCTCCTCCTCTTCCTCCTCTTCTCATTCTCTTCTCTCCCTCTTCCCCCAAACTTCCTCCCTTCTTTTCCCCAACATTTCCGCTTCCTCCTCCTCCTCCTCCTCCTCCTCCTCCTCCTCGGCGTCCAAGGTCATCCCCCGTCGCCGAAGACATTCACAATTTTAAGGTGGAATCGGGCAATTTTCTGAGTCTCTAATTCACGTCTTTGTCACATTAATTTTCGGGGAAGGAAATGGTTGCGACATCGCGGCCACAGATTTACCTGTAATAAATATGAGGGAAAATTACACTCCTCGAGCCCGGTAATTAGCTCTCCGTGGCGCCGAAAATTGGCCGGCTAATGAGTCTTCGTCAGGTGATTCCGCAGGTACTAATTAATTCGGCGTGACTCCGTATTACAAACAATTATTTTAACCTTCGCATTCTTGATGTATTGCGCCGAGTAAAAGGTAATTGTGGACATCCGTTGGTGGCGGTGGTGGTGTGGTGTAAGTGTACGTGTGTAGGGGGGGAGGTGTGTGTGTGTGTGTGTGTGTGTGTGTGTGTGTGTGTGTGTGTGTGTGTGTGTGTGTGTTTATTTCCGTCTTTAATGGAAGCTTCATGTTTGTGTCTGTTGCGTTTTGTCTATTTTATCTCCTGTCACACACACACACACACACACACACACACACACACACACACACAGTTACACACACACACACACACACACACACACCATTTCATCAACAACTTAACATGACCTGACTCCCTATCGTGACCTTAGCTGGCTCTCGTGACCCCAAAGACCTGAAACCTTGACCACCCCTGTCCATAACGAGGAGGAGGAGGACGACGAGGAGGAGGAGGAGGAGGAGGAATACAAAACAGAAGAAGTGGAACAGAATGAGACCAGCGAAAAATGAAGATAGGAGTAGACCATGGGCTGACAATGGATTACGTTCCACAAGTATAGGTTGAATTTATGTAAACTTAAGGTACATGTTTGTTTAAAAAAAGTCACACTGAACTAAAATAGAGCACTGCGTTGGCTTGAATCGCACAGGGCTGATAATAACTAACACCTCGATATAAACTTAGGAAGAACAAACGAGAAACGGGGAATGTGTGTGTGTGTGTGTGTGTGTGTGTGTGTGTGTGTGTGTGTGTGTGTGTGTGTGTGTGAGCAGAAGTCTCGTCAGATGATTATGTCAGTTCACACGATAAAACACTTGCTTCGCCCCGTCACAAAAATTACTCGAGTTCAAGTTTTATATTTCCGCTATTAAAACCTTCTGCCGCTGCCCACTACCTGCTCTCCCCGCGTCTTCGTCTACTGAGCAAGGAGGACGAAGGGGAGGAAGGGAAAAGAGGAGGAGGAGGAGGAGGAGGAGGAGGAGGTGCGGGGATGTTGAAAGGATGTGGGCATTTGAGGAGAATTAGGAAAGTGGGTTCTTATTTGTATTTTTTCCTTGTGTGTATGTGTGTGTGTGTGTGTGTGTGTGTGTGTGTGTGTGTGTGTGTGTGTGTGTGTGTGTGTGTGTGTGTGTGTGTGTGTTTGTGTGCGGGGAAAATGTATACCAGAAGACAATAAAAAAAAAAAAATGATTGTCAACGAAAAATAAAAACACGAGAGATTAATAAACTTCAAATTATGTAATTATATATAAAGTGAATTTCTATCCTCCTCCTCCTCCTCCTTCTCTTTTTTGTATCATTTTCTTCCTTTATCCATTTTTAGGAACTTTTTACCCACCAATGGAACTTCACGAAAAAAATCCTCTCCCTCCTCCTCCTCCTCCTTCTCTTTTTTGTATCATTTTCTTCCTTTATCCATTTTTAGGAACTTTTATCCACCCTCAATCTGGAACTCACGAAAAATTCCTCCTCCTCCTCCTCCTCCTCCTCCTCCTCCTCCTCCTAACTGTTATCAGGAGGGTAAACAACTGGTCTTTTCCTCCAGTCCGGTCTCATCTCGATGGCCCGTGGTTGCTCCGATGAGGCTTGCTGTCGTGACGTGAACAGACTTCCCCTCCTCCTCCTCCTCCTCCTCCTCTTCTTCCTCTTTGTCCTCCTCCTCGTCCTCCTCCGCCTCATATTCTTCCTAAGCCTCGTCCTCCTAGACTTCCTCATCCTTCGTCTCCCTTAATTTTTTTTCAAGATCTTCCACGTTGATTTTTCTTCCTCATCGTTTTTTGCTTTTTTTTTCCTCATCGCCAACCCATCTCCTGCACCACCAACACCATCTCCACCACCATCACCATTTCCACCTCCACCCTCACTTTAACCACTTCACTGTTCTCTTCATTTCCATTATTCATTTTTGCTTATTCTTCATAATCTTCGTTTTCTTCTCCTTTCCATCGATATCTTCCTGTATAGTCCTTTCTTTTTCATTGTTCCTTCCTTTCTTAACGATCTTGTATGTAACCCAAACGTCGTCTTGCCCTTTTCCCCATCCTGACACACTCCAGTTCTTGTATGTTGTATGTATGGAAAACTAACCACCTTTTTGTAATACAATATAGAACACAACACTTTATTTTTCATTGTTCCTTTATTTCTTTTCGATCTTGTATGTAACTCAAACGTCTTGTCCTTGTAACCATCCTGACACACTCCAGTTCTTGTATGTTGTATGTATGGAAAAATAACCACCTTTTTGCAATACGATATGGAACGCAACAGTAAATAAGAGTAGTTTCCAGTGTACAAACAGGACCAGCATATGTGTTTTTGTTTATTATTTTTCACATGTAAATCTCGCAACTCTTTTTTGATCTTGACACCTTTGATAGAGTAAGTAACCCATTTGTTTCAATTATAATGCCTCCAGAGAATAAGACACAGTAAGCCATATTTTTAGTTTTGACGCTTTGGTAAATTAAAAACTAACCTTTCTGTGCTTGCTTTATAATTTTCAAGCGCGTTCTGCCCCTTATATCATCATTTAGACCATTTTTCCTTATCATTTATTTTACATGAATCTTCTCTTTTGATAGCTTTCAGGAGTAGACAGAGGGATTGTACATTACGACTCCGGTCTGCGAGTGTACATCATTTAGACTTGGATTCCTTTTGTCATCTATTTGTTGTGTTGCGGGTAATTGTCGCAGCTGTTGTGTCTGTGTGAGTGTTGCTTCCTGTACTTACCTCAATCCTCCTCTCCTAATCCCTCTGTGTATGTGTCTGCTCGCACGCCAGTTTGAAGAGGGGAATGTCTTGCCGTGAAGTTAATTTGTCTAGCGCACTCGAGAAGGCGGTATATCAAAGCCACACATACGTACACACACACACACACACACACACACACACACACACACACACACACACACACACACACACAGGTACATAATATCGCTGACTCACTCCCGGCACACTTATTCATCCCTTTCCTCCTCCCCTCACTCATTGCCCACTTCCTTACTCACTTTATTCCTCCCTCCACTGTATCTCCTCTCATTTGTTTTACTCTCCAGACTCTTCTTCCTCCTCTTTCTCCTCCTCCTCCTCCTCCTCTTCGTATCATTCCTCCTGTGCTTGTCACTGCAATGTTATCTCTTTCATTTCACTGATTTCTCCATTTTTGTTTATTTTGTTTGTATGTTTATTCTTTTTTAAGGTGCGTTTGTTTCTTGCTTTTTCTTCAGTTAATAGTTTTCAATATTTTTTTTTTTTTTTTGCCCGTTATATCATCGGTTAGACCATTTCTGTTTTCACTTCATTCCTCGTGTATCTTTTTCTTTTTTACTTTTCGCTTTTCATTCATTGTATTATTTCTTTCCACTTCTTATCCATGTATTTTTTTTTCTTTTTTTTTCTTTTTTCTTCCGTGGTCACTCATGCGGCCAAGATGAAGATTTCACAGCTTCTTCCGTCACTGCCCTCACTCCCTCCCTCCTTCTCTCCCTCTCTCCCACTCTTACTCTTTCTCTCTCCCTTTCTTACTCATTCCCTCACTCATTTACTTTCCTACTCACTAACTCTCACTCCCTTACTTTCTCTCTTCCTTTCTTTCTCTCTCCTTTTCTTTTTTATTTTTTCACTCACTCACTCACTCTTCTCGGGCTATGCAATACTCTACATATTTTTCCTTTATTCTCCCAAACATTTTCCACATTTTTTAAACACTTCCTTGTCTTCCCATCCTCTTCCTCTTTCCCTCCTCTTCCCTCTTTCTCCTCCGCGTGGAAAGGCGCATCCCGACTCGTTTCCAGGACAGGCGAAGGTCAGGAGAAGAGGAGAGGGCCGGATCAAGGTACAAATTACGTGATCCAGGCTTGATATCAGACCAGTAATTAGCTCCGAGGCTGATAATTGTGACCCCGTCCGGCCCTAGCCCTGCCCAAACCTTCCACCGCCGCCATCACCTCCTCCTCCTCCTCCGCCTCCGCCTCCTCCCATTTTTTCTACACCTTTTCGCCTTGTGTTCAGTTCCTCTTCGTACGTTCACGGGGAAGGTTCAGTACGCAAGGGCAAGATCATTAAGACTCACGATACGCCAAGACCTGAAGTCCAGACGTGAAAATTCTCCCCTCACCTTCACCTCTCCCTCTCTCCCTGTCTTTCTCTCCCTCACGCCTCCCCTTACGGCACCACCTTCCTTACCCCCTCCCTCTCTTTCTCTCTTTCTCTCCCTCACGCCTGGAAGAGAGGAGAGGCGGTGGTGGCGCTGGTGGGTAGAGGAACCTCCCCAAAAACCTCCGTCAGACAGGTCCACCAGCGTTTCCCAACCACGGGGTCTGCCAGCATGAGCGGTGACTGATACCAGATGGCTTTTTAATTACCGGTGTGCGTCGTCCCGCGGGCATATGGGGGAAGGAAATTGCAAAGGGAAGATCTGCCTTAATTGCTAAGAGGGCAAGAATTTGATAATAGTGTGTATTTGTGTAAGACTTTGATGATGAAGGGGCGGAAGGGTTAGTGGAGGAGGAGGAGGAGGGGGAGGGGGAGATAATGAGGATAAAGGCGGAAGGTGTGGTGGTGATAGTGGTGGTGGTGGTGATAGTGGTGGTGATGGTGGTGGGGATAGTGGTGGTTGTGGTTGCGTGGCCGCGCGGACCATAACCACACCTCACACCGTCTGAAGATAAGCGGTTGATAAGACATAAAAAAAGCGAGTATATACTGTAAGGAGGTAGTGGCGTGCGAGAAAGGCCCGTGATGAGGACGATAACTCGGGG
The DNA here is from genome assembly GCF_024679095.1 of Eriocheir sinensis. Classification (NCBI taxonomy): domain Eukaryota; kingdom Metazoa; phylum Arthropoda; class Malacostraca; order Decapoda; family Varunidae; genus Eriocheir; species Eriocheir sinensis. The sequence continues at coordinate 2,780,241 of NC_066564.1, forward strand.
TGACGGTGACGGTAAATAAGTTCGATCACAGGGATGACCGGCGGACGACTGCGTGATGGCGGTATAGGAACGCCGTTGATAAGGTCGTGAATATTATCGAACAGGCAAAGTCTCAAGCTCTCGCCCCATACTTGACCTTTGACCCGGGGTAACGCAGCCTCACCCATGACCCTCACCCGCCTCTCCCTTTTCACCTTATTGTACTTTTCTCTTCATCCTTTGCCTCTTCATCCTCGTTATTTTCCTCCGCTTATTAATACATTCATCTTCCTTCTTTCTGTTAGTATCTCTCTTCCGTCTATATCTCCTCATCTTCGTCATCCTCTTTCTTCCCTTATCACTGTTCTGTTCTTTGTTCTTTCTCGTCTTTGTCTTCTTTTCTTATTGTATTTCTCTCATTTCTCCTTCGCCTCCTCATCCTCGCCAACTTTTGTCTTTCCTTTTTCATGTACTGTTCTTTCTTTGCTTGTCTCACCTTACTCCTTTCCCTCTCCCATTGTTTTAATCTCCATTCTTTCTTACCTTTCTTCTACTTTTCCTCCCCTTCCTTCCTGTCCTTGCTAGTCCTCCTCCAACATATTTACTCCACTTCCTCCTTTATCTCACTTTTTTTATCCCTCAACATCCTTCTCCTCCTCTTCCTTTGTTAGTGAGCTCTTCTTTCCGTATTCTCTACAATTTCCCTTCGTGTTGTCCGCCACCTGCAGCTGCTTCCGAGGTCACTTTCAACGTAAGACAGAATATAAACACATTTTTCCTCTATTTACTACTTAATAGAGACCCTTTTAATCAAGCAACACGTTCATATAAAAAGAAAATACCACGGCAATAATAAAAATCTAGCACTAATTACGTTACCGGTTACATATTTCCTCGCTCTAACTATCTCCCTCCCTCTCTAATTATCACGATACATTCACGTTCTGGTATTAAATGTTAGTGGAGAATGTTACGTAAAGAACGGGTTGATGATAGAGATGTTGGGCGTTCTATTATAGGGCGTCGTGTACAGCAAGGCGTCCGTCACCTGTTTGTTCTAAGACACGTGTATGATTGGTTACGGATCCCAGGTGTTTGGAGGCTGGCGGGATGGGGGGGTGGGGGGATAGAGGGGGAGGAGGAGGAGGCTTGGCACGTGGAAGGAGGAAGCGAGAGAGAGAAAGCGGGCGATCGGTTAAGTAAAAATATTAGTGTGTATAAAAAAATGTTGGAATGTGAGAAGAAAACAATTAAAAGTCCAGGTAAGGCAAGAGGAGGAAGAGAGTTTGATGCCGTGCAGGAAAAACATCTGGCACTGTCGTACGTTGAATGTTGATATAGCTAGCATACTCTCTCTCTCTCTCTCTCTCTCTCTCTCTCTCTCTCTCTCTCTCTCTCTCTCTCTCTCTCTCTCTCTCTCTCTCTCTCTCTCTCTCTCTCTCTCTCTCTCTCTCTCTCTCTCTCTCTCTCTCTCTCTCTCTCTCTCTCTCTCAAACCCATGTATTAACCTTTTCGACGGAACTATGAACATTATCACTCATATGGTTCATTAAGGTCGATGCTTGTTAACTATACTTCATAATACAAATCTGTTTTTACTCTCCCATCGCTGTAAACAGAAGCAATGGGTCACGAGGTACACATCAGAGGTGCAGGTCGAAGCTACGCAGTGCTGACACCCTTTATGTAGTGCAAGACTTGGTGGAGAGTGTTTGTGTAAAGTGTTTTTTGAAAGTAGTGTCTTACAAGTCATTCTCGTGGGTTTTTTTCAGCAAGTTAAGTATGGAAGATATTCAGGTTTGCATTTTCATATTATTATGACTCCACAGTGACATACTTATGATGATGATACACTGAAAGACTTAGAAAAAAATAACGCAAACACACACACACACACACACACACACACACACACACACACACACACACACACACACGTTTTTAATAAAGCATTACGAGTAACTCTCGCAACAGCTGGCTAATTACAAGCAGTTTCTGTACAATTATTCTCGGAAGCTTCCGGCGTGTGGTGGTGAGCAACCCTGCAGGCCCCGCGCCGCCTAACTAAATTAAGAAGCCTGTCTTGAAGATTGGCCGCACGCACGGCCCGGTGATACGCGCCGCGATAACGCCGCGCGCATCCGGCCTCGGCGACGACGGTGTAGGCCGCGTCCACCGTGTGTGTGTGTGTGTGTGTGTGTGTGTGTGTGTGGGTAGAGAGAGAGAGAGAGAGAGAGAGAGAGAGAGTAAAAAAGTATTAATTCAGGTGCTAAAAACAACCAACAGCGGAAACAGTTCATTTTGCAGGAGGAGGAAGAGAAGGAGAAGGAGGAGGATGGGGAGGTTCACTGCCTTTAAGTTGTCTTCACGCAGCTCATCCAGTGTTCAGCTCACGCCCACGCACCGAGAGGCAAGCAAACACAGGTGACAGGTGATAGATCCTCTTAATTGCGTGGCGGGGAGGCGATGAAGTGAGGGATGGGCTCAGGGTCGCTTGCTGTGAGTCCTTGCATGAAAATAAATTTGTGGATGGCGAAGTATATGTTTTTTGAGGCTCTGTTGTAAGAGCTTTGGAGGTGTAGAAGTTTACTTTGCAGTCAAGGGTGAGGTATATCGAAACATAGGTAGAGAATAGTAGTAAAACGTAGTTGAAATCTATATAAGTGATGTGGAATAGCGGATACTTTAATACAGAAAGTTTAATACAGATAGTTTAATACAGATAGTTTAATACAGAAATCTAAATATAAGGGATGTGGAATGACGGATAGTTAAATAAATAAAGGTTTCTTGACACTCTCTACGTCTCTATTCAATGCGGCTCTTCCGTGGACGTGAAAATAAAAGGCAGTGACGATTTCGAACTCACTCAAAATAACACAGAAATAACAAGGCTGAAGGGATAGATAGTAAGGATTCAGAAGCCAATCAAAGTAAAGATAGAAATGACGAGGCTGCAGGAATACTTAGTGAATAGTGAAGATTTACAAGTCAGTCAGCAAGACTCAACTCCGCGCCGTTCCTTCCGTCGGGGGTAAAAAAAACAAAGACAAAAAGAAGCTAAGCAAACAGCGCGAGAAATGTCTCCGTCGCTTCATCAGGAGGAAGAACCGTGTCTCTGCTCATCATGTCAGACCCAGGAGGAGGAGGAGGAGGAGAAGCAGACGGGGTTAGGGAGGAAGAGAAGTAATTACGAGGGTAGTGATTAGAGTTAAGGAGAGAGTGTTTGTGTTTTTTCTCGTTATTTTTACGGAATTGATAAATCTGGTGGTTAACTTCGCTCGTACAGAAGATTAGACGCTTGGCCAGGAAGGGAGGAAAAGAAAGAGGAAAAAATACATAGCGGTAGAAAAAAAATATTAGACTCGAAATTACTTTATAGACGACATCCTTCCTTCCTTTTGACGTGTGTTTATTGTTGTTGTTTTCTTTGTTTTATTTGTGTGGTTAGTGTTAGTTAATTGACTGTTGCTGGAAAGTGATAGTGAGTAGTTTCTTGCACTAATCTCACTCTCTCTATCTTTTTATCTATCTATCTATCGTTCTCTCCACGCGCACACACGTTCACCAACTCACTCTCTCATTTACTTCTTTTTTTCCTTCTTTCCTTCGCTGTTTAATTTCCTCACCGCACTTTTCTCGTACAGCAAAAAGGCGCAAACACTAACAACACCAGACGAGCTCCAATTGAGTTTTTTGCCATCTCTCTCTCTCTCTCTCTCTCTCTCTCTCTCTCTCTCTCTCTCTCTCTCTCTCTCTCTCTCTCTCTCTCTCTCTCTCTCTCTCTCTCTCTCTCTCTCTCTCTCTCTCTCTCTCTCTCTCTCTCTCTCTCTCTCTCTCTCTCTCTCTCTCTCTCTCTCTCTCTCTCTCTCTCTCTCTCTCTCTCTCTCTCTCTCTCTCTCTTTCTTTTATCTTTATATTTTTTTTCTTTATTTAATTGTCTCATTCTTGGCCCGTGATCGAGGGAACAAGTTTGGGTACGAAGTGATAAGATCGTTGCATTGATATTATACGAGTTTCTAATATTTTTTCTGGTCCGATTCTTAATTATGTTTTTTTTCCTCTCTTAATGAACGCTGATGTACTAGTTTGGGGTCTTTTGATATTCAGGTGTGGTGTGTATTTACTTATTCCTATTAATTTTCCTTTTTTTCCTTATTCCCTTATTTTTCCTACTCTATTTTCTTTCCCTATTTTCTTTTTATTCCTATTAATTTTCCTCTTTTTCCTTATTCCCTTATTTGCCTACTCTATTTTCTTTTTTTTTCCTATTTTACTTTCATATTTTTCCTTGTTTTCCTTATTTTCCTTATTTCCGTATTCTCCTGTTTTGTTTTCATCGTTTTCCTTATTATTATTTTCTTTACTTTCTTACTTTTTCATTATTTTCCAATTTTTGTTTCCCTATTTTCCTCTTATATTTTCCCTATTTTCCCTACTTTCCTTGTTTTTGGGTCTCATTTCTATTTCTGTTCGTTTTTCTTATTTATACTCACCTTTTTTGTTTTTGTTTTTTGTTTATCTTTTTTTTTTTTGCCCTTGTGTTACCGTTTCTCTCTCATTCCGTGTCCTTTACTCATTATTTACTCACCCTGTTTCTTTGCTTCTTTTTAATTATCTTTTTTGTCCTTGTGTTCCCATTTCTCACTCCTTTTCTTATTCCTATTCATATTCGTTACTTATTCACTCTTTCCTCTTCTTTTTATTTGTCTTTCTTTTTGCGCTCATGTTATCAATTCTCATTCCGTTTCTTTTCCCTCTTTATTTTTCTTATTTATTCACCTGTTTCTCTTCTTTTTATGCATCTTTTTCCTCCTTGTGTTATCATTTCTCAGTCCGTTTTCTTATAAGTTTTCCTTCGTGGGTCTTTCGTTTTTCGTTACTCTTTTTTTTTTTTTTGCATTGTTTTCCGTTCCGAGATATTCGAGTAATTCAACTTTTTCTCTTCTTTTCATCTACTTGTTTCTCCTCCTTTTGTTACCATATCCTTATTACTCCGTTTCTTGTTAGTCTTCCTTCGTTGATTTTTCGTTTTTTGTCATCCTTATTTTCTGCATGCCTTTTTTTTTCCTTTCCGTGCAAATGGCAAAATGTCTCCCTCTGGCATTATTATTCACTCCCTTCGTTTCTTACTGGTTTCCCTTCGTGGTTCTTTCATTTACGTTACTCCTTTTTTGCATTTCTTTTCCGTTCCGAGTAAATGTCAGTGTCTTCCCCTTCGCAAGCTAAGATGACGAGGCGCAGAAGAGAAGTCAGTCAGTCAACCGCTTCAGCATTCACTCAAGGACGAGGTGGAGTGTACGTAGCGGGGGGTGACGTGACAGTGGACGAGGTTGGTCTTGTCCATGTTCTTCCTTTTAGTTAATGAGTGAGGAGCAATCAGTTAATTGACTCGCTATCGCTGGGGCTTGGGATTAAGGAGGAGGGGAAGAAGAGGAGGAGGAGGAGAAGGAGGAGGAGGAGGAGATATGAAAACAAGAACAACATTAGCAAAGAAAAGGAAAATTAAGAGAAAACAGGAACAGGAAAAAATATTGGAGGAGGAGGAGGAAAAGGAGGAGCAAAAAGGCATAAAAAACAAAAACAACAATTACGAAGAAGCATAATTAAAAGAAGAAGAACAAGAACAAGAAGAAAACGCGGAAAAGGAAGAGGAAGAAGAGAGAAAAATATGGAAAAAATAGAAAAATTATAAAGTGAAGCATAACTAAAACAAGAAGATGAAGAAGAGGATGATGATAAGGAGGATGAGGAAGAGGAGGAAAAAGAAGTATGAGAAGAAGAACAATAACAAAGAAAACAATAATTAAAAAAGAAGAAGACGAGGAAGAGAATTTGCAAGTTCCTGTTTTCTGTCAGTCACTCGTTGCCTCAGAATAACCTCATTACCCTTTATTAGCCTCATGTCGTCCCTCTAGACCCTCGACTCATTACCGGCTGGCGTGGTCACCCCCTCACCCCGTACCCTCTCACCCCCGCACCCCTTCTCATCCCCTCCGTACCTCTCCACAACCCTTAATCGGTCTTGCTCTTCGCGTATTGCTGGTGATTAAGTCTCTGTGAGTAATGGGCGATGAGGAGAAAGGTTGATTATGTTGTATTATTTTCCTCGCTTCCTCACTCACTATATTTCCCTTCCTTTACCTCCTTTTCCTTCCTCTAACTCTGCTTCCATCATTCTTACTTCCTTCCTTTTTTCCTTCCTTTTCGTCTCTTTCACTAAATGTCCCTTCCTTTACCTCCTTTTCCTTCCTCTAACTCTGCTTCCTCTATTCTTACTTCCTTCCTTTACTCCTTCCTTTTTCTCTCCCTTGCTAAATGTCCCTTCCTTTACTTCCTCCGTTTCCTTCCTCTCCCACTTCTACTTTCTTTTCCCTTTCTCTCCTCCCTCTCTCCTTCTCCCTACATTCAATTCCTCCCTTTCCTCCCTCACTGCGTTCACCTTTCTTTACTCCCTGTCTTTCCTCCCCCTCCCACTGCATTCACCTTCCTTTCCCTTTCTCCATTTCCATCCTCTTCCTCACTTCATCCACCTTTCTTTACTCCCTTCATTTCTTTCCATCTACTTCCATCTACTCCCTTTCAACCTTTACTCTCTCCCTCAATACATGTCTTTATTCATCACTTCTCTTCTGCTTCTTCCCTTTGCCCTTCCTACTCCCTTTTCTCCTAACTTCTTCTATACCTTCCCCACTGCATCTGACTTCACCTATCACTCCTCTCCCTTCATTCCGTGTTTCTTGTTTCTCCTCTTCGTCTTTTCCTCTCTCTCTTCATCACTACATTTGACTTAATTCATTGCTTCCTTCTCATTCCTCCATCTTCCTTGTTTCTCCTCCTCTTCGTTTCCTTCCCGCCTCCCTGTCTGCATTATTTAAGTTCCCTCGTTCCGCTGCGCCACGGGGAGTCTTGTCAATGCGCGTCGTGCTTGAGGGTTCCCTTATCGCGATAGATCTGGCGTGAAGGACACAGGCGCCCGCGTGTACGAGTGGCGTGTGGGGACGGTGAGACTCATGCTTGGAGGCGGCTTATTAAGAAGGAATGGCTGTGCTCGGCGCGGCGTGAAGGATGTGCTCGAGTTTTACTTTCGTTGGTATTATGTTTTTTTTCTCCTCTTTCTGATGTGGAATATTTTTTTTGTCAAAGCTCTTTACCGCCTCAGTTTGCTAAATACGGTTGAGCAATTATTGGAAGCACACACACACACACACACACATACACACACACACACACACACGCACACACACACCCTCCATTTCCATGTCACTCGTGTTTGTCTGTCCCCTGCCCGTCACGTCCTGCCTAGTTACAGACAACGTAGCTCAGGCAGGTTCATTTCGTAGTCATTTCCTTCCATGCTCACGAGATCACGAGAACGACCGGGACAGGAGGACTCAGGCGGCGGCGGCGGAGGTGGATGAGGAGGAGGAGGAGGTGGAGGAGGGGCGGGGAAAGTGCTCAGCCACCCCGTTTAAGTGTCCCCAGTTAGGTCACGCTCACGGGCTGTTCCTTCGTGTTGCATGCCTTTAACTGTTTACCGCTGCCCTTTAGAGATGGAACCGAGGGATGACGATAAGGAAATGTGTTAAAAGTCTACTTGTTGGGAGAAAAAGGCGTGGGGTAGATCTTGAAGGTGTGTGTAATCGACCTTCCTTTCCGCCTTTCCTTCTTTTTTTTACCATTTCTACTTTTGGGGAGAGGGGGTGGAAACGATAGATTGAGATTGATATATGTTAAATCTCTACTAATGGGGGAAAATTATCAAAAAAGGAATGTGGCAGTTATGACTTTTCCTTTTTTCCTTCCTTCCTTCTTTCCTTTCTTCCTTTCTTCAGTGCCTTTCTTGAAACATAACATAACTTAACCAAAATATTGCCCACGCGTTGAAGTCCCTCAAATCCCTTTACGGACTCGTGCTGTTGTCCTTCAGAAGAGTAAAAGCGTCTTCGGCTCCTCTCTCAGTCTTCAGGAACTTAGGTATCATGTGACTTCCCGACGAGTACGAGTTCTCATTCTTGGTCATCGTCCTTCAGTATAGCGTAAACTAGTCTTGGGTCGCTCTCTAAAGGGGCTATTACACTGGGCAAATTTTCCGTGGATCTTCAGTCAAACCACGATTTCCGCTGGCGTGGTTCTTATATTTCCGTGGTTTTCTGACGTGTCCACGATCTTCCAAAGCTACGGTAGATTTCACTGAAGGACGACGATATTACTCACCATCATCATCAGCAGCAATAACAAGAAACAAATGAGAACCACGCTAGCAGAAATCGTGGTTTGACCGAAGATCCACGGAAGATTTGCCCAGTGTAATAGCCCCTTTACTTCCCAGGAACATTGAGAGCTGATGACCTCCCGACGGTTCCTCATTCATAGTCATCGGTTAGTAATATATAAGCGTCCTGTGTTCCTTTCTCAGTCCTCAGTAACAATGCCATCAGGTGACCTCCCTACGACTTATTCCTGGTCATCGTCCTCCTCCTCGTGACCTCCCGAAGTCCTCACGTATCCACTGTGTTCCCGCCCCCAAATTAATGCTTCTCTCCCCCATGAAATTGCGCAAGATGAACCCTTTTCCACCTCAATTACATAAGCCCCCCATGCCGCGCCGCTCGCCCGGGAATTATCAATTTATATTCTAATGAGGTTCCCTGTTGCTCATTGCCCTGGGTGCTTCACGAGGGAAGACGATGAAGAGGAGGAGGAGGAGGAGGAGGAGGACGAGGAGGAACATGATAATAATAGTAATAATGATGATGATGGTAGTAATAAGAAAATGAGAAAATAGAAGAAAAGAAAAGAAGCAGAATACATGACGAAGTAGAAATACAAGACGAGCAGGAAAAGAAAGGAAAAAAAATGAAGAAAAATATTAGGATTAGAAAACGTAAAAATAAATGCGTAGAGGAATATTTTAAACACGAACACGCCGAAGAGGAAACACGTTCATCAGTAATTCGCGTTTTCCGTTAATCACTTCTCTCCCACCCACTCTCTCCTTCCCTCCTTTTAATTCTCTTACCTACTCTCTCGTTCCCTCCCTCCTTTATTTTCCTCTCATCCACTCTCTCCTTCCCTCCTTTTATCTCTCTCTCACCTACTCTCTCCTTCCCTCCCTCCTCTTATTTTCCTCTCTCCTTCCCTTCTTACTTGTTTTTGTTCTCACTTTCCCTCTCCTTCTCTCCCTCTTCCTTTCCTCTCACCTTCCTTCTCCTTCTCCCCCTTCTTTTATTTTCCTCTTACCTACCCTCTTCTTCCCTCTTTATCTTTCTCTTACCCACATCCTCTTTCCCTCCCTCCTTCCTTGCAGCCTTTCTTTCACCCATCCTCTCCTTCCCTCCTTCCATCTTTCACCCACACCCTCTTTGCCTCCCTCCTTCCTTGCAGTTTTTCCTCCTCAGCCCAACACAAGGCACGTAAACACTCCCATTTCCTGTTGCCTTCCTGTTGAGCGAGCGTCCCGTTGCTGTTTCCTGTTTTATCTCAACGACCTACAAATTACATGACTTTATACTGGAAATTAAAGGCTCATTATTTTTTGGGACTTTCCACACCTGTTTTCTTTTTTCCCTCTGGTTAATATTGTTCTTCTTCAAACGGTCTGAAAGTTGTTTTATTTTAGGATTTTGTTTCTCGTTCTTTACCTGTTTGTCTGTTTGGCTATCTGGCTGGCTGAATGCGTCTGTTTGTCAATCTGCCTTTCTCTCTCTCTCTCTCTCTCTCTCTCTCTCTCTCTCTCTCTCTCTCTCTCTCTCTCTCTCTCTCTCTCTCTCTCTCTCTCTCTCTCTCTCTCTCTCTCTCTCTCTCTCTCTCTCTCTCTCTCTCTCTCTCTCTCTCTCTCTCTCTCTCTCTCTCTCTCTCTCTCTCTCTCTCTCTCTCTCTCTCTCTCTCTCTCTCTCTCTCTCTCTCTCTCTCTCGTCAGAACATAACTTTATACGACTACTGTCAAAATATGGATCCTTTTATTTTAATTTTATGCTGAATTCATTTATAAATCTGACGTTTCTTCAGAGCAAAATAAAATCGAACCTCATCACACCCTTACACTCCCATTTCTGTACCCTCCCATCTTCCCCCCCCCACCCCACACCCACACCCACACACACAATATCTGAACAGCAAAACATCGTTATTCGTGACAGACCGTGAGAGTTTTTATAGGGGCGGGAGGGGGATGGGGTTGGGGGAGGGGAAAGTCCAATCTTTATTTGACCTTCAGTATAACATTAGCTAATTTTCCTTTCTTTTTTTCCTTTTTTTTTTTTGGTACACGTTCATTTGGAGGAGTAAATCACCTCATTGTTTTTCTTCTTTTTTTGGGGTGGTGGTGGTGGTGGTGGGGGGGGGGGGTTATAATTTTGGATGCAGTTGCGGTGTGGCGTCGTAATGGATGGGAGCGATGGTGCGGCGTGTGAAATTAGGTGACGGTAATGAAGAGTGAAGTTTTAATGATCTTGGGAGCGACGCGAAGGAGCAGGAGGAGGAAGCAGACAGGCAGGCAGAGCGACAGACAGACAGACAGACAGACAGAGAGGAGGTGAGACGGTGTTATGTGGGCAATATGGGAAGGTATTAACTCTGTAGCAGCGGGGATCATGTTTCTGAATGGTCCCTCTAAGCGAGAAAAATGAGAAAAAATCATCACTCACACAAACCATTTCATAATATATATCAAAGCATTTGTGATCAGTTTATGTATCATCTATTTTGGGGGGTTTATATCATGGCACAAATTTGTTGTTGACTTAACTGACTTACTGATTGATTCACTATCGTTGTTTTGCTTTCTTACTTCCTAACAGACTGACCAATTTACTACTTGCCTGACTGACTGACTAACAAACTAATCACTTAACTGGCTGACTGTCTGACTGAGTGATTGGTAGGTGACTAACTAATTAACTGACTGTCTGGCTAACAAACTAATCAACTAACTGGCTGACTGACTGACTAAGTGATTGGTTGGTGAATGACTCATTAACTGAATGACTGGATTGGTATAGTGAAAACGTAAGGGATATACTTGAGAAGGTGGTGTCGAAGGAAGCGGAGATTTCGTACGAGGAATGTATCTTCAGCTGTCAGAGATATGTTGTGTTGTGATATAGAGAGTAATAATAGTTTGGGGCAATGATGCAGTTTACACAATCACATATACAGAGTAACGAGCTATTTATCTATTAATCTGTATATCTATCTATCTGTCTCTGTCCTCACTCACTCTCTCCTTACTCTCCCCAATGATACTTTGCCATACACAACCTAAGCCCCACATACGCTCCCCCCCCACATTCCCAACCCTTGTCTTGGCAACATACGACACACACACACACACACACACACACACACACACACACACACACACGCATTACTCCTCCCCTCCCTCCCTCTCTCCTTCCCCGTTCCCACCCACTCCCAGTCACCTGAGCAAAGGCCCTCCCAGGTGAGCCCTCCCTCGCCCTCGTGTCACTAAATAAGAATGAAAAAAAGGACCCCAATTTGTGTTTTTTCCTCGTAGTCCGCCCCGGCCATTAGCCTGAGAGAATCCGAATGAGGAAGAGCAAATTATACCCATTAACTTGGTAACTGGAACGCCCGCTTGACAATTTTCTGGGGGATTAGTTAAGCTTCTGGATACCCTGTACACACACATACACGAGAGAGAGAGAGAGAGAGAGAGAGAGAGAGAGAGAGAATTACTTTTTTTCTTTCTTTTTTTCATCCCTTCGTCTCTCGCGCATTTCCCTTCCAGTCTAAATTAAGGCTGAATTACCTGGCTTACCTGTGGTGTCTTCAGGGTAATTACAGGTGACTCCTTTGATTTTTCTCTAATTTGTATTGTTTCATTTATCTCCATGAGTGAGATTGGAATGTACTGTGTGCGTGTGGGGGGGGGGGAGGGAGGGAGATTTTTTTTTTTTTTTTTGTGTGTGTGTGTGTGTGTATACCCTTGTCGTGTATTCCGTGTATGCATGCTGACAACCCATGTATGTGTGTGTGTGTGTGTGTGTGTGTGTGTGTGTGTGTGTGTGTGAGAGTGTGAGTGAGCCTTTGCGGTAACTTCCAAGAGCTGCTTTGCGTGCGTGAGAAAAACCTGGGACACGCAATTCATGCCACGCAATAGTCAAATGGTTTTTTTTATTGAGGAAAACTCGACGTAAAGGTGAGGACGAGTGAGTGGAGGAAGAGGAGGAGGAGGAGGAGGAAGTAGTGGTGATCGTGGGAGAGGGAGAGGAAGAAGGGCAGTTGGAGGAAAGTGGAATGAAGGAACTGAAGGTAGGAATGGGAATGCAAGATAGACTTAGGGAATATATTAAGGATCATTTTAACTCCGGCGTGCGAGAGGATCATGTTAGCATAAGCCCGCATTAAGAGAAAATATATTAGTTAAATCGCTTTGCCAAACACACGTATATATTTTAAGGGCAGTTCGTGTCGTGGAAACCAAAAAATTAGCTTGAGAGATAATAAGCATGTAGAAAATAATGAATGCTTGCAGGAGGGAAGTGTTATCGTGACCAATAATAACAATAAAAATAGACTAATTAGAATAAAGAAATATGAATAAAAATGAATAAAATATGAATAATAAAGAAATATGAATGAAAATGAATAAAAATGAAAAGTAAAAAAATATGAAGAAAATTAAGATATATGAAATATAAAGAAATATCAAGAAAAATGAATGAAAATGAATAATAAGGAAATATGAAGAAAATGAATAGAATGAAAACTACAGAAACTTGAATAAGATGAAGAAGAAAAGGTCGAGCAATGATAATAATAATGATAGTTAACGAAAGAATAAAATGATACTATAATTTCGAAGTATTTTTTTCCACGGAATGAGAATATTTTGATAGTTTTTAACTATATTATAATTATAATAAAAGATACAGAGTGAGAAATAAAATAAAAGAAACTAAACAAGAGACAGAGTAAAAGAAAGGAAAAAAGAGAAATAGAAAGAAAAGAGAGAAAGAACAGAGAAAAGTGAAAAAAGTCGTAGAGCGTAAAACCTTTCCCTGGGAGCTCGGAGCCACCAATCACAATTCGTCTTGCCCTCCGCTGCCTCCCGTAATTACTTCCCATTGGTGGATTAAGGCTGGAAATTATCACATTCTTGGGTAACGTAGGAGTCGTGAGGAAATTCTCGGCCGATTTTAATAGTAGGCATGGAAGGGGAGGAGGGGGAAGGAGGCGGGGGAGGACAGGAGGATGGGCAGGTAAGGCTAGATTATGGAGGTGGGGGGAGGTGTAAGAGAAGTTGCTATAGAGGAGGTGCAAGTGTTATGGAGGGAGATGAGATGGGTGAAGGTGAGGGGGAGGATGCTGGAAAGGAGTGCGCGAAGGGGAAGGGGAGGTTGTAAAGGGGTTGTGTATTGGGGAAGGATGTTATGGAGAGTGGGAGTTGAGAGGGGTGGAGGTAGAGGGGAGGATAGAGGTTATAACAGAAGGGGGAGGATGGTGAATAGTGGAGATTGTGAAGGGGAGGTAGTGGAGGGGATGTGGAGTGGCAATCTGAGGGAGAGAGAAGAGAGGAAAAGGAGTGTGGAGGAGAGGGAAATTAGAGAGGTTATGGTAGGGGTGTGGAGGAAAGATGAGGTGGAGGGAAGGGAAGAGAAGGGAGGTAATGAAGGATTTGTGAGGGTAGTTGAAGGGAAGAAGGGAGGCAGAAGGGGTATGGAGATGGAAATTAGAAAGGTGATGATGGAAGAGGGGATGAAGGGGCGCAGGTAATGGGAGATGAGGTGTATTAGCGGGAGATGAAGAAAGGGATGATGCTGCCAGGGAAAATTATAGCAGGACTACTTATGAAAAAAAAAGATGGAAGAGGATGACAAAAAATACCTTATAGCGTGAAGAGAAGAGGAAGAGAAAAGACGAGAATGAAAGGAGAGGATGATAGTGTGAAGAAGGAAGAGGAGGCAAGGTATAGCATCATCTTTTTGGACAGCGGGTGAAGAAAATGGGAAAAATGAGAGGAAAAGATGAAAAGAGAAAAGAGAATGGTGGAGACTGTGAGGGAAAAAAAGTGGAGAGGTGAGAAAAGTGGAGTCTGTGAGGAAAAAAAATGGAGAAAGAATAGAAAAGTGGAGTGGAGAGAGAAAAGTGGATGCTGAGAGAAAAAAAAGTGGAGGGAGAATAGAATAGTGGACACTGTGAGGAAAAAAAAGTGGAGAATTCGAGTAAAAAAAAAAAGAGGAGAGGAGAGAGAGGAGAAAATAGTGGAGAGGCTACGAGGAGAGAGAGAGAGAGATGATGATGATGATGATGAGAGGAGGGAGATGGCAGTTGGTGATGGAAGTTGATGCTGGTGGTGATGGTGGTGGTGGTGGTGGTGGTGATGGTGGTGGTGGTGGTGTGTGGTTATCATTTCATTGTCATCCCCTTGAAAAGAAGCGTAATGTGATAATGAGCGTAGCAACGGGTCATTATCCTCCTCACCTTCACTCTTGCATAATTATCTTCGTTTTAATGTGGACTTTCCTATCATGGCCTCCTTTATTATTTTTTTAAAGTTTCTATTCATCATTCACTTCTTTTTTTTTTGTGGAGGTTCGTTCTATGGCCTAAAATTGATACCGGAATTAACTTTGTTTTTGTTTTTGAGGTGTTGCGTCATTGTGTTGCGTCATCGTGTTTATATCATTCCTTCGTCTTCGGTGAATGTGTATATCGTTTTTGCTTCCGTTGTTCAACCGTGTTTCCTTCGTTTTACATCCGTTTTTTATCCGTGTTTCCTCCGTTTTTCATCCGTTTTTTATCCGTTTTTCATCCGTGTTTCCTTCGTTTTACATCCGTTTTTCATCCGTTTTTCATCCGTTTTTTATCCGTTTTTCATCCGTTTTTCGTCCGTTTTTTATCCGTGTTTCATCCGTTTTTCATCCGTTTTTCATCCGTTTTTCCTCCGTTTTTTATCCGTTTTTATCCGTTTTTCCTCCGTTTTTATCCGTTTTTCCTCCGTTTTTCATCCGTTTTTCCTCCGGTTTTCCTCCGTTTTTCCTTTTCTCCGTTGACGATTTTCTCTCCTGATCGTACTGCGTCAAGCAAAGTCGTGGTGACTTCTTCTTCTTCATCTTGTTGCTGTTGTTGTTCTTGTTGTTCTTGTTCTTGTTCTTCTTGTTCTTGTTCTTCTTCTTGTTCTTCTTCTTCTGGCACTCAATAGTTTCTCTTCAGGAATTTATATTTTTTACTACACGATGTTTCTCTGATTGCTTTTTTTTTTTTTTACTTCTCTTTCATTATATCAGTATCATCACCCCCCTGCCTCTCTCTCTCTCTCTCTCTCTCTCTCTCTCTCTCTCTCTCTCTCTCTCTCTCTCTCTCTCTCTCTCTCTCTCTCTCTCTCTCTCTCTCTCTCTCTCTCTCTCTGAACTATCTCTCTTTGTCTCTCTCTCTCTCATTCTCCTCCTCTTCCATGTTGCTCGTTTCTCCTCCTCCTCCTCCTCTTCCTCCTCCTCCTCCTCCTCCTCCTACCTTGACTGTCACACCTGCCATCACCATGCAAGCGACACCTTCGTGATCCAAGGACGCCGTATTGCAGGAAACAGGAGCTTGCATTATTCTGGTATTCAGCCTCTAACCTGGTAAGGGGACGTTGTACATGCTGGTTACGCGTGTCCTTCTGTCAATACGTGGCTTTGTAAAGGGAGTGACCGAGCAGGGGAGGGCTGGGCGGAGAAGGGAGGGGAAGGAAGGAGCGCAGTTTGGGGGTGTTGAGTTGGAAAATAGAGTGAGTCATAGCCAGGTGATGAAATGTGAGGAATGAAATAAAGAGATGAAAGAAAATTTAAGGAAAGACGGAGGAAACATGAGATAAAAGTTGGAATGAAAGCATGCAGCAAGTAAATGGATAGAAGAATCGCATGAAGAGAACAGTACTGCATAAAAATTGAAATAACGGGGGAAGAAGAATGCGTAGATAGAAGAGTGAAGCAAGTAAAGATGTGGAAGAATTGCATAAATAATGAAGGAAAGTGGAAGGTAGAACGCAGTGATGAATGAGATAAGAGATCGATGTAAGAATGTAAGACTGAAGAAAGTATAAAAATGGAAGAATTACATCGAAATAAAATGAAAGAGGAAGGAAGAACGCAGAGATGAAGGAGATATGAGATTAGTGTAGGACTGGAAGATTGAAATAAATATAAAAATGGAAGAATTACATAGAAATAAAATGAGAGAGAAACTAAAAACGCAGAGATGAAGGAGATATAAGATTAACGTAGGATTGGAAGAGTTAGTGAAGTAAGAACCCGAAGAACTGCATACGAGGGACAGAAGAGGAAGGTTACCGAGGCAGGATCCAAGTCAAAGCGAAGTGTGACGTTGAGGTTGAAGAAGACAGACAGATGAAGAAAAAAGCAATAGTAATAATAATGATAATAATAATAATAATGAGAATATGCAACGCAGGGAAATTATACATATTGGCATTTTTTTATCATTTATACTTTCATGGCCAGTGTCGAATAAAAAAAAATATATATCCCCCGAGCCACAGCGCCACACACGTCCAAGCAAAAATAAGCATACCGACCCATTGCTCAATATCACCAAATTACACGTCGGGGGAGCCATTACTTTTTCTCCCTCAAAATTACTACTGCCACTCCGATACGTTCTCACTTACTAGAATTTGGATTGAGTTTTTTTTATTACGGCATCAACCAGCACTATTTTTTTTTTCAAACTCACAATCCACACCAAATAGGCTTAGTAGTATTTCCTTTATGCAGGGGAGGAAGAAAACGATGAAGGAGTTATAGGAGCAATGATTAGCAGGCTTCACTGATTTATGTGTCCTTGCCTTTGAGCTGTTTCCTTCACTGTACAAAAAAGGGAGGGTTGGTCTGTGGATGGCTTGGGGAACACGGAGGCAGAAGGAGGGAAGGGGAAGAAGGCACTTGGGGAAGGGGGGAAGAGTAAGTATGTGGGTTATGAGACTGGTGAAGGTACTTTCTATTGGGGAAGGTAATGGAGCAGAGAGCAGAGGAGGGAGAAACAAGGGTAGGGAGTGCGGGGTAAAGGGGAGGGGGAAGTTGGGGATGAGGTGAAGGCAGAGGGAGGATAAGGGGTGGGGGAGGTGTCCTAGATAGATAGATAGACAGATAGATAACTTTAATGTCAGTTTGCAACATAGCAATGCATACAAATTGAAATTCTTTGTGGCTAGAGCTCCATATTACAATAAGTTCCTATAAAAGATATAAAATTACTAAAAATGTAAAGTTAATAGAAACAAAATTACTAAAAATGTAAAGTTAGTAGAAACATAAAATCACTAAAGATGTGAAATGTTTCCTCAGCTACACATAAAAACACAATAAAAACAATCAATCACAGGGCCCATCACACATTCACACATTCTCACAAGTAATTTATCAACCAGTCTCTTTCATGTTTTCAGATGATTAAAGAGTACGATGTTTTTTTGGTACACAACCTCAAATATTCCACGCAAATACGAATTAAAGTATTTGTTATCATATATCTTATCAGTTTATTTCCCGGTAGCCGATATCGAGTTGAAACATACCGTGATTCAATGAAGTTTCCTCTGAGTGACCATCCATAACTTCCTTTGTCCATATCCCACCAGGTTGGCAGGGAGGCAACACACGTCCGCGCCAACACAGGAACACACTCGCAAGAACATCGTCCTCTGCTAACGGTGTACAGAAGGAAAACCACTAAATAATGCACATCAAGCATCACTTAAGCCCGCTCCTCGCTGGGACCAGAAGGAAAAAACCTCATAAGCCCATCCGGAATCTTTACAATCTTCGGTAATAAATCCTGTAAGATGCGCAGGTAAAATACTTGTTAAGAGGAAGCGTGCGCGCCGGGATGGTCACTTCTTTACATTAATGGACGGCGTGAGGGCTTCCCGTGGGCGTGTTAGCGTCAGTCTGTCTCGCCTCGTTGCTTCCTCCTCCTCCTCCTCCTACTCCTTCCTCCTGCTCCTTTAACTTCTCAGCGGGGTGCATAACCTCCTCTTGCCCGGCCGGTACAACACACTCGCTTAACGATAAACTATGAAAGCCACGCCTCCTCGCTTCCCTGACTTAAACGCCGGGACGGACCGAGAACGTGCGTGCGTGTGTGCGTGAGTTGTCCAGTCGAGGCTCACGGAAAGTACGACCGCCGCGACCACCCCCACCACCACCACCACCACCACCTGTCTGTCTGGCGTCCTACCATCTGCTTCTCTTTTGTGGTATATTAGAAGTACTGTCTTCAATAACCTGTATGAACCAGTGGTAGTTGGTCTTGGATTACCCTCGGCTGCGACACTTACTATATTTGCTTTTGGCTTTTTGATAAAGTTTCTTCTGTGCTTCCTGGTTTGTTGCTGGATTTGTATTATTCTCCTTAACTTATTATCTATGGGTCTGACTTATTCTTTTTCCTTCATTCCTAACTAAATAATTCGCAGAGCAGCTGTGGTAGTGTTTATCTGCCAGTTCCAATGTTGTTATCATCTATGTTCAGAGAAAGGTTGGACTAATTCATGGCTGAGTAGGAGAGGTGGTGATAGATGGCGTTATACAGTTAGGAGCTGCACTGTCTGAGTCGAGTGGCAGACTGATTCTATGCTCATAAGAATCTTAACGCTTCGCTTCATGCACAAAATAATCCTACAACGAGTCTGTCTTCTTGCTGCGAACTCATGACGGAGGCGCGGAGTCGTCCGGTCCCCTCGGGTATCACTCCATGGCAGGTGCAAGTCGTCCCGCTCCGTCTCATTTGCACGACACGCAGGATCTGGTGTTTGGGTTTTTGCGGAGGCACATGCAGGGCGGCGAGCCACGACCCCCGGCGGGCGTCGTGAGGGCAGCATCCAGCCCCTCGCCGCAGGATGGCCCTCGCCTCCGCCACGACCTCTCACGCCCACGGTAATTAGATTTTTATCACTCTAATCGCCGTCAGAATATGCAGGGCCATCACGGAGGAGCCCGACGTCACACAGCATCGTCTTGGCATAGTCTGCATTCAGTGGCTCATTTTTTTCAGGCCTTCTCTGTGTCTAGTGAATCGCGGCGCTGCACCAACCAACCCAGCTCCGCCAGCACCACCGGGCTCTCGCCGCAGCCTCCCCGATGTACGCGGCACGTAATCACCGTCATCATTTGTACAGTCCCACTTCTTTTGATATTCGGGCAAAGCCATTATTGGATCGCCTTTTTTCTCTCCCCTTGCCCCGTGTATCTGTTCTGTCTCTCACCTTGGACCGCGTTACTGAGGCCGGTAATTACTAGCACGAAGGACCCGACTCTCCGCCCCGCCCAGCCCCCTCGCCGCCCCGCTACTGCCCCGCCGCCCTGCATGCCCCACCCTGCTGCCCCGCCTTGCCTTGCCCCGTCTTCGTCAGCAGCGACAGCAACACCCTCAGAGTCAGTACACACACACACACACACACACACACACACACACACACAGACTCACCCCCACACCTTATTTATATACACACAGACACAAACAAACACACACACACACACACACACACACACACACACACACACACGAACCCACACACATACACGTTCAAACATATATGTACACAAGAGACAGGCAGGCAGGCAGGCAGGATCTCTACTTCCCTGAGCGCTCAGCAGGTGGAACAGCAGCAGCAGCAATAGAAGCAGAAGCAGAAGTCCGTCTTTCGCTATCATCGGGTAAACGATTTCTTCTGCGGCCGAGGCGGGTAGTAATAATGTACGCTGGCCGCTGCAATCACTGCCATTAGTCGTATCACAGCCTTTTATCTCGTAGTCTCTTTCCCTGGCAGATTACGTGCAGTCGTAGCCGACCAGCCAGCCAGCCGGTCCAGTGGCCAGATCCCCTCCCCGTCAATTAACTTGGAGTGTGAGTGACATTTGGCTCCGTGGAATATGTAATGATCTATGTGGGAATTATTGATCAGAGTGGAAGCATCTGAGCGTAAAAAATACGTAAGAGGGGACCTGGCGGGACGGGTTTTTGATAGATGGAAGATTAGTTTCTCGCACTGAATTCTCTCGTACAAGAGATAATTTGATGTAATATTCAGCGTCCTAAGCAATCAATTCCTCATCTCGTCTGCGTCCTGGAATAAGGTAGTGGGGCGGGGGGAGGTGAGGGAGGGAGGGAGTGATGGAGGAGGAGGTGGAGGAGGGAATGAGGGAGCTGGGAAAGAAGGGAGATAGTTTTAAGGGAGTGAGAATCTAATGCCCTTTTTATCTTATTTTCATTATCTAATCTTATTCACACACACACACACACACACACACACACACACACACACACACACCACTACACCCCTCCTCTCCCTCTCCCCCACACACACAACCCACCTCCTATACGTCACCCAATCATTACGTACCTCGGCCTCGTCCTCCCGACATCCATCCGCGTGACGTCGAGTAATGAAAAATTCTTCAATAATTACACCCACGTCTGGCAGCCTCGCGGGGCCCGGCGGTGCATACGTGTGAGGGAGCGGTCCGATGCTAATGCAAGTCCCGTACAATTATCATAGAGACGCCAGATCGCAGCGACACACACGCACACACGCACACCTCCCCGTCCGTGCTTCCTCCTCCCTACTTATCCCAGGCTCAAGATATAATTACTTGTCTTTTCCATGCCGACTCTTTGACAGGTCGTGGCGATCGTAATGGCCACTTCCACTCTCCTCTCTCTCTCGCTCTCTCTCTCTGTACCTCCATCTCATTTTCCCCGTCTTTTCTCCCTCCTTTTTCTTCCTTCCTTTGCCTTCCCGTGTCTGCGTGCTCCTTTTCACTCTAGTGCAGCTTTTTCCTCCTTCCTTCCTTCCATCCCCCCTTCCTTCCTTCCTTCCCCCTTCCTTTGCTTCCCGTCCTCTCTTCCTCGAGTACTGTGAGGTCTCGTAAGGCTCTCGTGGCTCTGAGGTGAATTCGGGATCTGCGTTGGTATGGATTTGTTCTTTTGAGTCGTGCTATCATTCCCTTTTTCCTATCCAGTGACCCCGCGTGACCTCAGCATGGAATGAGCGGAAAGATGCGGGGAACCGGAGTGAATAAGGGATTTTAAAGTGCTCGAATTATAGTGAAAGACCTTAAAAATTAAATAAGGATCTACGCCTGTTAGGTTTTGTGGGGAAATATATATCGCCATCACAGGACTTCTATCGGATGTTTGCTGTGTATTCTTTTTCTCTTGTTTCCTTTAATCTTTTGCGTGCGCTGGGTTGGCTGCGTTGAGGCATCGCCCTGACGTGCCGGCGTGCTGGTGGGGCTGGGATCGCTGACGAGGTAACGGCGCTGGTCAGGTCTTGGAGTGAAACGTTCGTGGAGGCGAAAGTAGAACGCCTGGCCTATTAGTTTCAAGTTTTCCGTAGTGCAGCGCAGCCAAAACCTCCTTCACCTCTGCGCACTGAAATCTTCGGCCGCTTGCAGGACTGTCGTGAGATAAAAGAAAAACTGCGAGGCTCACTTCAGCAAAATATTAACACACGGGATTGTTGCAAGAGAAATTTTTCCCAAACTCGCTAATTTCCAACGTTTTTCCTCATAAATTGTTGATCGGTTCCCCGCCTCCCTTGCCTTGCTGAGCGTCGGCTGCTCCTCATTTGGGCAGAGGCGCGTGGTAATGGCGGGCAGCGGGCAGGGGAGGGCACGGGCGGCCCCTTGCAACACACTCCGGCATGGGAACGAGGCCTCACTCTTACCTTAATTGATCGACAGGGGTCACGCCGCCCCTCCACCTCCTCCTCCGCCTCTCCACTCCCTCCTCCATCCCTCCTCTTCGCCCATAACCTCGGC
Organism: Eriocheir sinensis; assembly: GCF_024679095.1. Classification (NCBI taxonomy): domain Eukaryota; kingdom Metazoa; phylum Arthropoda; class Malacostraca; order Decapoda; family Varunidae; genus Eriocheir; species Eriocheir sinensis. The sequence continues at coordinate 2,802,008 of NC_066564.1, forward strand.
TTAATGTCTTTATTTGGCATGGCGCTCCTCCACCCCTGCCTCGACCCGACTGGCTTACATATCAGTTTCAAAGGAGTGTGTCTGTCAGTCTTAATTAAGGCTACAGAAGAGGCAGCCGAGTGTGTTATGGTGTAAGTGTGTGTTCTTGAGGGTCTGTCACGCTCCTGAAGACGTGGTGCTTTGTGTGCGTTGGTCTTTGTCGCACATCATATCACGGAGACATTTTTATTTTTTAGTAGGTCGGTATTACGAGACACTTTTGGTTCTCACGTTATCTATTTCTAAAGGCCAAAGAGGGGGTCAGTCGGGTTCTAATGAGTGTTTCTTGAGGTTCACGATACAGGAGAAGGGTCAAACTACCAACAGGGTCATAAAAGTACTCCTGGAAATGCCTTTATCTCCTGCGAAAGCCTTGTCAAATATGTGTTCTTGGGCGGCGAAATATCTTGTAATACACCCTTAACATCATCCGTCGTAGCAGTGCCAGCGAGCAAGTAACACCCACACCTCACACGCCTTCACGGGCCACAAACACATATTCCAGCCTCACGATTCCCGCCTTCCCTGCAGCGTTGCCAGCTCACCCTATTCACCCCTCTGCATTTACCGTTTTTTGACAGTTCTGACACTTGACTCCCGCAAAAATGACATTACTAATCAACCATTTTGACGAGAACTATTAATTAATCTACTTGTCGGGGTGCAGGCGACGGTTTATGGGTTAGAAATCGGAAAATATAATAGGCAAGGGGCGGAAATCTGACAACATAGCTTCCCTGTTCCTATATAAAGGTCTCACCGGGCGCTGCTTAGATTATACATGTTGCAGAAATTAATTTGGAGATTGATAACTCGCCGGTGATGGAGATAGTGAGGTAATTAAGATGAGGCGGCAGATACGACAGGGTTTTTGCCTCATAAAGGAGCGTCGCTTCTCACCTGTCACTCACGGGGATAAAAATGTTGCGGACACACTATCGACGGGGCTTGCTGCTGATAATGATGATGATGATAATGATGATGATGATAATGATGTTACTACCACCCTCGCCTCTTCATTTATTTACCTTCGAAAGAGAGATTTTTACTCGTGTGTCTAATTTCCCAACAAAATTAGTTTCTTTGGTGAAGCAATATATTTCACAAGTCCGACGCGGCCGAGTCATGCAATGTCGGAATTTTAAGACACGCGAGAAATCTTATTCTGTTTGTTTACGTTTGTGGCGAAAAACACGACAACGCCCACGCAAGCACGCCGTACTCTGGTGAATAACAACGTGCATGCATGAATGTATTTGCCTTTGTATCACTGTTCATACCCGTGAAATGTTACATGCCTTTTGTACAATACCGTGAGCGATTAATCAATAAACGTATTTAACCTTGATGCACGTCACGCCTCATGGCTGCCCACGGACGATCGTGAGGCAAGACTGCATTCAATCATCGCTCTGGATTACGCCATAACGGCTGGCCATCAGTGTGGAAAGGACTGCGAGGTTCTGTGCTCTGTGGTTCTGTGCGGCCGTCAGGAAACAACACCGCGCGCTTGCCTCTCCCAGGGCGACACTCACCGTCCGTCCACTCGGCTACGGCGGCGCCCGGAAACATGTCTGGAGGGGGAATTAGAATCGGCACGTTGTTAATTGCATCAGATAAACAACGACGTATCTGGTCAATTATTTTTTCCGTATTGATTTCCTTCCGCAACTGATCAGATATATTTCTAATTACCGAACGAGAATTTTTATTTCCTGCAAAACGTTGGAAATATGTCGACGAAGAACTAAATCATCGCATATCAATGATAATGGGGAAAAAAAATGGGAGTCTTGCTGATATCACTTTTATGAATACTAACTAATAATAATGATGTAAATGATAATAATGGCAACTGATTAATAATAGCAGGAGAGAGACAAGCAGGATCAGCAGCAAGCAGTAGAAGCACAGTCAGTCTTACCAACAGCAGCGGTATATCAAAGGCTCCATATGTTCCCCTTCCTTAAACAACTATTCCTCATCTCTGTCCCCTTCCTTCTTTCGCACAGAACCTCATTATCATTACCATCATCATCTGTACCATCATCATTAGTCACCACAGCCATCACCACCACCACCATCATCACCGCCGTCATCACCACCACAATCACCATTAACCAAACCGCAATACACACGTTTACCTGGAGTCACAGGAGCAAACAGAACCACCTGCAGCCTTAATTACCATGCCACGTAATTAAGGGCTCCCAGGTGCATCAGGTGAACATACATTACACCTGCGGAGGAGCATAGGTGAGGCTCGCTAATTACCTGAGAACACCTGAGCAACACGCCTCACCTGCATCGGCCGCCACGAAGGTTATCATTAAGGTGAACATCCGTTATTATATTCGTGCTTACGTGTTCTCTTTTCTCGTTATTATCGTCATTATGGCGCGGTGTATAATGACCCAATTAGCCTCAGCCTGGGAGAGATGGTGAGATACAATACAAGTGAAGGGAAATAAGATATGTGATAAGTTTGTTGATGAAAAATGACTTGTCCGTGTTTGTTTTGCGTGTGTGTGTGTGTTTGTGTGTGTGAGTGGAGACGATTATGGGAGGCACGTCAATGTTTTTTTTTTAGGCAAGGGAAGCAGTTTAAGGGCAAGAAACAAAAGCAGAAGCAGCAAATAGGGGGCTTTTTTATATTATTGTTTCCTTTTTTTGTGCCATTGAGCTGTCTCCTTTGTTGTAAAAAAAAAGAAAAAAGGAACAAAAAACACCCTAGACGCTGCTCCAATAAACGATACCAGAACGAGAGGCCAAAAGAGAGGTCAGTTTCGGGTGGAGCGGCGTCCTGATACTCTCCCGTTGAATGAGTTTAAGTCGTAGGCAGAAGGAGGAAATAATACAAATAATATGAAACAGATCGAGCCCATTAACCGGCCTGGACCACATCAGTCGTAATGCAAATATAGGACTGCTATCGAGCGGCGTAATGACAGTGTTTAGGCGTCATTGTGTGATGGATGCGTGGAGTGATATAGAGACGCACTAATTTCAACCAACACTAGAACGATTACCCAGATAATGTACAGCTTAATTGGCGGTGATAAGAATGGAAATGAAAATTGACCAGCAGCTGTTTGTGAATAGATTAAGTCATCATCATCTCCATTATCATCATCATCATCATGAGTCATTACTAGTCTCTATCTGACGTCATGACAAATGCTCTACTTCATCTCTCCATGTCCACCTGGCTCTCCGTTTTCCCTGACTTCTACAATTTATCTGTTGCCACTTTGCTACTTTTAGTGTTAATTTATTGTCACCTCTGCTTGACATGACCTATCCAAGTTCTTGTTTTTAATCGTCAATGGATTATCTTTATCATATGTATATTTTCTATTCATGATAATCTCTTCTGTTTTCATGTATAACCCATCATTTTTTTTCTATTCGTTTCTCTTTTCGCATTTTTTTATGTTAGGGACAAAGTTTCCAAAAGCACAGGAACACACAAGGGGTCTGCAGGAGGCCATTTGACTCATACAGTGCAGCTCCCGTTTCTCTTTGCGCATTCTATTTTTTTCTGTTAGGGACCAAGTTTTCCAAGAGCACAGGAACACATAAGCGGTCTGGAAGAGGCCAGTTGACTCATTCAGTGCAGCTCCCGAAAACACAACCCCATTACCACCACCTCTCCTCCTTATCCACGAATTTATCTACCCTGTCTTGAGCTTAGAAAATAACAAATGTCTCTCTGAACTGACAGACAAACGCTACAACTGTAATGCAAGTTATTTGTTTAAAAAGAGGTTATTGCTCTTCTGCCTCACAACCCATCACCTTCACCGCTACCCCCACCACCTCCACGGCCGTCCTTCCTCATCTCCCTTATTCTTACCTTGAGAGCAAATGGTCATAGAATACCGAGGATGAAACCTTCCAGTGGTCATCCCGAGGCCATGTAAGGCACTAATGTAGGTAGAAATGCTATTACTATTACTACAGCACATAGCTGGCCTTTGCTATACTATTATATTGCGTAATTTCATACCACTGATTACAAGTAGGGAAAGCTTATGTACTTTTACCCAAACTGTAATAAAAAAAATGTCACACAGGTAATTATAGAATTGTAAATCACTGCTAGGATAATAAACAAACAAATCAAATGCCCCTACCATCTCCTACACGACAACCACCACCAACACCGCCACAATCAACCCCTTCCTCACCCTCCCACCACCGCAGCAAGGTCAAGAAACCCCTGATTACTGCCAGCCCAGGTAGCGTGCCCCACAGGCCCCGCTGCACCTATAGCCATCAGAGCTACGTGCCCGGGCCGGTGATTAGACCACGTAATGCCCAGGTCTGCCCCGCGCCGCCCCCGTCACGCCAAGCCTCACAAATGCCACCCGGACCTCCGCCGTTGCTACCTCCCAGATCGCGTTTTCTCTTTTATTCGACTTCATCTTCGTCCACATCACCTGCGGGAACACCTGTCAGTAGTACCCACTCCTCCACCTTTCCTTTCCACATACACCTGGTCCACCCTCGCTCCACCCTATCTTCAGTTCTTCTCTGTCCCCCACTCTCCCCATCTTCATCTTCACATCATTCACCATCACACTCCACACACACACACACACACACACACACACACACACCTTTCCCAACGTTGCCCTTAGTCATCTCCACCCTCACTATTTTTTCTTATAGTTCCTCCCTGAGACGCCCTTATCTTCACCCTTTACTCTTTCCCTTTCTTTTCACTTAACCTATACCCTCATCTTTATCCTTTTCTCAACTCTTTCCCTAATGTCTCTCCCCCTTCTTTTCACTTTCCTTGCCCTTTTTTCTACTGCCTTCTTTGTTGTTTAAATCCCTTTTTTTTTGCCCTCCTTTTTATCTCTTACTTCCTGTCTCTCCAGTTTTCTTTTTACCGTCTTTTACCTGTCCCGTTTTCTCCCTCCCACCTGTCTCCTCCTCCACGCAGGTAACAACACATCTGTCTCCCAATATTTAACGTTTCCATATTCTTACTTTTTTTCCCTCCCTCCCATGTTTTGAATTGCATACACTTATCACATATGGATTTCTTCATTTTATAATTTACGACACAGGGCTGCCTGACTCTCACGTATACGAATGCTAATGTATGTAAATTTATATGTTTCTCGATGGCGTCAAATTATCATCCACGGCGTTCTTATTTTTCCGAGTTTTATTATTCTCGCAAAGCCACGGGTGTCTCATTGCATAATTCAGCCTGCGCACAGATGGCCCATAACTGTATGTGTCCGGGCGCTGCAGTGGGATCAAGTATATGTATGTGTTCCTATGATTACTGATGTGACTCTGCCATCACGGGTGCTTGCTCCGTGTGGCAGCCAAGGCGGTGACACCCTCATTATGCGTTCACTCTTCCTTCACCTTACTCCTCCCTCACTATATCATCCCGGATCCTTCTCCTTCACCTCTGTACCTTCTCTCATGCTTTCCTTTTCTCTTTTTTTCAAGTACGTTCACATCTTTCTTGCCCCAGATATATCATTGAACTTGTCTGTGTCTTCTTGGGTTTCTTTTATTATGTTCTTTCATTCTTCTTCCTTACTATACTCACCAACCTTTTCTCTTCCTCTATTTCGTGCTTCCCTTCATTCTTCATTCTCCTTTCTTCTTCTTAACTGGAACTTCTTGTATCTTCTTTACTCCTACCCTTCATCCTCTTTCCCTTTCCTGCAGTGAACAGTTCCACGTCTTCCTTTCCTTCCTTTGTTCCTTCATTCAACCTTTCCTTCCTTTCCTCTTCTTCTATACTGATTATCCCCGTGTACGCCTTCTGTTCTTCCTTTTATTACAGCCTTCCTTCATCCTCCTTCCGTCTTCCTTTCCTTCCTTTGTACCTTCATTCAACCTTTCCTTCCTTTCCTCTTCTTCTATACTGTGTCTCCCCGTGTACTCCTTCTGTTCTTCCTTTTATTACTGCCTTCCTTCATCCTCCTTGCGTCCTCCTTTCCTCCCTCTGTGTCTTCCTTCAACATTCCCTTCCTCGGCATACTCGCTATCCTTTCTTCTTTTTCTATACTGATTCTCCCTGTGCCCTTCTTCTTTTCTTCCTCCCTTGCTGCCTTCCTTCATCCTCCTTGCTCTCCTCCCTCAGTCCCGTTGGCAGTCGAGGCGTTGCTTGATGGATGAGTCTTCTATGATAATCTTTCGACGGGACACACAAAAACCTCGATGGTGCCTTAACGCTGGTCTGTTTTTAAGCTCCATTACCTTTAGTCTCAGGTTGACCGTGTCTCCTCGTGGGCAAGATTTACTAGATTTGTATTGTTCATAAACTAGATTTTTTGAGCCAGCTTTGTTTGTCTTTGTATTTTAGGTTTTAACATTTTTCTTTCTCTTTTTACCCCGACAGGTAAGAGAACGACAGACGACAGGAGAAAGCCGGGTCAGGGTGAGTAAGTCTGTACTTCGGCTGCGTTTGTTGGTTTGGGTTTCGTAAGCATTGTGGAAAACATGGGAACACTGCGGGACTCGAAAACACTGGTGTTAACTATATATAAAGGATTTGAAAAGAAAGACTCCATTGTTCTACGCCAAAATATACATGTTACAACGTTAGGTTCGTTTATTTGCATTCCAGTGACATTAACTAAACTAAAACTATTTGATGAGCATTTGAAAAGGATTTGATGTTCGGAACTTAAATATACATGATAAGAAGTCAGACTTAATGATTTGCTCTCCGTGGCATTATACGAATTTCCAGCGGTGTGGGAAACGAAGCCACCGAAGAAAACTAATTACGGAACATTCAAAACGGAAAGCCTCGACTTCCTTCATCAAAATAAACGATGTGAGCGGGAAAAAGTTAAGTGGTCTTGAACGCGTAGCACAGAGAAGGAGGAGGGAACTCGTGTATCATGGGTGCTGTGTCATGATGGTGGCCTGGCACGAGAGAAAAATAGAGAAAAAAAATCAGATGCCTAAAAAGATGCCGAACCGTTGAAGTTTGTCTATTATTGCGATTTTGGGAAGACTGTTAAATGACTGTATAAGAACTATGATATTATTTTACAGTCCTGCTGCTCTACCACTCTTAAGGGAGAACAAGTGATAAAAGACACTATGGGTCGTAATACAAGACAGTTCGTAGCCCAAGAACAGCTATTTGACAAGGCTTTCGTAGGAGTTGTGGGCATTTCCAGTAGTAGTTTTATGACCCGGGTGGTAGTTTGATCCTTCTTCAGTAGCATGAGCCTAAAGAAACACTCATTAGAACCCGATGGATCCCTTCTCTGACCTTTAGAAATAGTTTATGTGAAAAGCGAAAGTGTAATACCGACCTATATAACTATTAGTGACCGAAGTGAGGAGGAAGGCGCCAAGCTAGAATACTGACCACCTACAGAACTGAGAGGAAAGTTAATAGTATTCAGAAATAAAAGACTGCAGGAACGTTACCAGCAATCAAGAGATAAGAACTGCCCTCTACCGGTGATATTCCCGAGCACTTTAATAGCTGGAAGGTTCTGGGAGCTAACAATTTAGCAACAATTGTAAAGTCACGTGAAAAATTGATTATGTAGAAAAAATGGATTAGTTAAGGTAGATTTGATAAAAGTAAACGATGCAGCATTCACGATTAGAAACCACGACAGAGATCTCTTGTCTTTCTCGTGGTCATTGTTGTTAATTGAAATCTTTCGCGGCATTACCTTGCTCAACCACAACGAGGGAGGGAGAGTACAATGGACAGGTGAGGGAAAGGTGAGAGAGCAGGGAGAGATAACATAAGGAGAGCTAGAGAGGGAGAGGGAGAGAGGAGCCAGAAGATGAGATGCTAGGAGTTCTTTTAATTTTTACAACAAAGGAGACAGCTCAAGGGCACGAAAAAAGGAAACAATAATAAAAAAAAAGCCCGGTACTCGCTGCTCCTAAAAAAAAAAAAAATCAAAAGCGGTGGCCGGAAGAGAGGTCAATTTCGGGAGGAGAGCTGTCTTTGCCGCAACCTATAAAAAAAAAGTTTCTGAAATGCCAATAAGAGAAACACGCGAGAAGGAGGAGGAGCAGGAGGAGGAGGAGGAGGCGCCACGGGACTACTGGTGCATAACACTACATGAGGCTCTCGCTGCGTGTCTCTTCCGCAGTCATCCCAGCGATCTGCGGGAAATTATCCAACACCAAACTTAGTAAATACAATAAGAGTCGAATGAGGTGAGATTTCGCTTCAGTCTGTCTCATCTCCCTCCTGGCTTGTATCGCCCTTCGAGTTCTTGTGTTCCCGAGATTGAGCTGACATCCCCGTCCGATGGTTTTCACGGTATCAAGAACGCCAGCTTTTGTATCGTCTATTGAAGCCTGTTGTTGAGTGTCGTGCTGCTGTCGCTGAAACTGTTGGATAGGATCGGAATGCGTAGTGTTGATGCTTAAGTGTTTTGGCGTTCGAGGTAAAATAAAAACAAAAAACACAAAAAAATAGATAAATAAGTAGATAAATACGTAAAACTGGTTCAGTATATGCACTAAACCCACTGAAGGGAAACTCTGATTTAGTCTAATTATAAGAAAAAGTATAAATATCTTGCGGTCGAAAGTATGTGCGTTTCTTGGAGCGAAAAACACAAGTCGGCTACATGTCTTGAACCTTTGAATTATTTCCTGCACCAGTGAATCTCTTAAAAGGTTTCGATTGTTTTTTCTCTCAAGACTGAATGCGAATATGTTTTTATGTGAGCGTATGGGTGTGCTTATGTAATAGTGTATTGGAATGGGTATATGAGTGTGGAGTGTATGTTGTGAATGCGAATGTTTTTATGTGAGTGTATGGGTGTGCTTCTGTAATAGTGTATGTTGAGGGTGTAGTCAGATGGATGTGGATTGTAGTACGTGTGTAGGGGTGGGGGTGAGGGGGTGAAGTGTGGGTGCAGGGTAGAGGATGTGTGGGGGTGGGGTGACGTGGTGGGATAGCTGTGTGAGTGTGCACCAGGGAAGAGCGTGTTGGGTGAGGTGGTGGGGTATTGTTTTTGTGTGTGTGTGGACGTGGGCATGCAACACACACACACTTGGATGACAGATGCAATGCCGATAAAAAGCTTGAACTCACGTCACCCGTCTCATCAGTCTTCATCATCCCGAACCACAATAATTGCCTCGCGTGTCTAAATCATATACATTTGAAGAGGAGTCAAACATGTCCTCACTTAACACATGACGCATACCAAACCCAAGACAACGAAGTGAGGCGACAGACCGAAGTTCTTTTATCATTATTATTATAAGAGGCGAATCAGGTTGAAAGGGAGGAGGGGGGACACTTTATACCTGTTCAGCATCCCCGAAACACCTGAGATCTGAGAAAGAGGTGGAATTTACGTACATTCTCTTCGTAGTAAATTGATTATCTTTTGGTAACGCGTCATACTATATGGGAAGAGCGTGTTTAATGTCATTTGTTTAGTCTTTGTTATTTCTCCCTCGCCTCAAAAGTACAATAACATTAATTAGAATAGTACCAACCAGCAGGTGCGCGGCAGGTGAGGACTTCCCGGCGCTACTGCTCGACGCTGTCCCCAAAGATTAATGGGGATTCGAACCTGGGCTCCCATGACGCTCCGAGACACTTGAGATAATAGACCAATTTGCAATTATCCACCTTCCCTCACGCATAATCGAGATCTCGAACCGCTGACCGACTGTTTTTGTTCGCCGCGGGTCCTCTCGGCTTGATATCTGTAATTTGCTGGGCGGTGTGCTAAGGACAAAAAAATACGACCCCTTTTAACACGCAGCCTAAATACCAGGGTGTCCCATGCAACAAGGACCCCGCCGGCATAATTTGAAGCCTAATCAGATATTCCTCTCCGTGTTGATTCGACGCAGTGATACGGTTTGGATAAATGCCGCGGAGATGGATGTCAACCATTTATGTGAGGACGCTGTTTCCCACGGCAAGGCTTCGTTTCTGCCTACTTTTTCCTTCTCCTTTCTCTCTCTCTTTAATTAAATCTGGCTGTTTGTCTGTCATGCTCTCGTTTACAGGAGAGAAGTCGAGACTTTTTTTTCGTTTCAGGTGGAGAAAGCGGAAAGGGAGGAAGGAAAATATCAAAGGAGAAACGATGGAAAACGATAGTATGTGAGGACTTAAAAAGAGTTAGCAGTAGAAAATAAAAAGTTACGGAGTTAGCAGGAGCACGAGGAAGAAACTATTGAGCAGAGGTAAAGGAAGAGCTGTAGAAGGAGGATGAAGAAGGAGGGAAAAAAAATAAAATGAAAACACTGAAGTAAAGGACAGGAGGAGAGGCATCGAGGAATCTCTTGCCTTCTAAACGGATGACAACCCTTGCCGATAAAGAGTCAGACTTAGTGCGTGGAGGAACGAATTGGTATGACATTCATTTAAAATTAAACCTGAAACAACGAATTCCTCTCCTCCAAACGCGTATTGTTGAAAGTATCGGTACCTCATGAAGACTGTTTGAAAATAAATCTGAGTATTCTGGATAGATAGATAGATAGAGAGAGAGAGAGAGGCAAATAGATAAATATATTGAAAGAGAGTGGGAGGTTCATTGTCGGTTACGTAACGATGTAATCAAGTTTATAGCAAATCAATCTGTTTTCTGGAAGTGATGCATAACTCGGCTCTTGAAAAGTTATAAAAAAAAGGCAGATTGCATGTGACGCCGCGGGCACTCCGGTCCTCACGCAAACCGTCCCCCGCGCACATACACACACACACACACACACACACACACACGGAAGAAAGATCTCACGTGACCGCCCCGAACAGTACAACATCCAAAGTGTAAAATCATAAAATGGTGATTGATCAGAGGTCGTTATGCAGCCCGTTGGAAGGCCAGACGCACCGATCACGTCCGCTCTTAGTCGCTGTTCGGTTTAATGAAGCTGATCGAGCGTCCTGTCCAGTCCAGTTAATGTGAATTTTCAACCATTGCAACCGGATGAGGAAAATGAAGTTCGGCAGAGCGTTCCCAGACATGAATTAGTGATCTCCGCCTGTGATTGTCATGTGGAGGAAAAGTAAATTATATAAGTAGCTACCATGTGAGGAAGTAAATAGTTAAAGGAATTATACGAGGGCAGTATGTCGTATAGTTTGGTTCATTAGGAGCCATAGCGATGAGGATATTGATAAGTTTTACGAAGATGTTTAGTGAATTATGGACATTGGCCTGCTCGAAAGTATGACGAGAGGAAGTAAGTAGTTAAAGATTTGCCGGAGTTTCACATAGATTGTTTTGTTAGGAGCTATAACGATGAGGTTATTAATAAGCTTTACGGAAATGTTAAGTACAATGTTAAGGACAATGGGATGTGGCGGACGGCATCCCATTCTCGGCCGCTTTGTCTCGGTCAGGCTGTCCGCGGGTCCTCTGCAGGCTGACCCAGGGTACGGCGGCCGCGTGGCGTGAGAGCCGGGTTCCAGCCTGCTTTATGACCTTCCTTGCCCCCGTCCTGCTTCCCTACCCCGTTGAGTATACTCCCCCTTCCTCTCTCTCCCTTCGTAATCTCCCCCTCCCTCACCACACAGGAACCGCCCCCGCCGACCCTGTCTCTCTTCAATACTCCCTCATCTCCTCACCCACCCCTCCACACACACACACGCACACACACGAGCTCAAAAGAAGGTTGGTACAGGTTAGGGTTTAGTGATTTTGCTCTTTCCCGGCGTCCGCTTGAAGGTATTTAAATTCTCCTCCGCTGCAGGTGTTATCGGCGTGTTTTTGCTCAAGTTCCTGACCCGTTTAGTGGCCGGCCGCCCCACGCACTCCTGTCATCGTCCTTCATCACCTCATGCGGCCGAAGAAAAACCTCTGGAACGCCGCTGTGTGTGTGTGTGTGTGTGTGTGTGTGTGTGTGTGTGTGTGTGTGAGTACTTGCGAGACGTGGAACTGTCGTGTATTCGTATTGATTCCACCACTCGTTTTTAAGGTCGAAAGAAAGTAAAAGGGATTTGTAAATGACAGGAAAGTGAAGTTTAAAAGACGGTAATGATGGCTGTGAGGAGAAGGCTGAATGTAGATCTCTCGGATATTACAGTAACGGGCAGTAAAAGAAAGATTTGACATTTGCAGTTGACTTAGCAATAATTTATAAGTATATTGCTAGTTTAAAGATGTTCTACGATTTTTACTTTGAATGTATACACTGCAGTTAAACAATTAGAGGCTGGTCGTTTCTCAAGACTTGAAGTTAATTAAAAAAAAAAGCCGAAATCATTTATTACACATTAAAGACAACAAGTCCATTTCTCTCTAGGTTTCGTTCACTCTTTTGATTCTTTTTTAGGAGCAGCGAGTAGCGGACTTTTTTTTATTTATTATTGTTTCCTTTTTTGTGTGCCCTTGAGCTGTCTACTTTGTTGTAAAAAAAAAAAAAAACTCCCTTCTAAGCAGTATTTCGTAAAGGAGTGTACATAGATTTAGTGCGCCTCTGTAGCATCGCCTTAGGGATTATTTTATATATTTCTTAAGTATGACTGTTAGAAGATACTGCCACCAACGGGGTATCTGAGGGAGACCGGGAGGGAGCAACACACCTTTCGGATAAGAGCCACTTCGAGCCTCTCCTCCATCCACCCCCTACTTTCCGAGGCATAACTACCCCTACCCCCCTTCCCTTTTAGATGAGAACCACTCCGGACCCCCTTCCTTGCCCCGTCTCCCCTCCCCCACCCCTTCCCATGCCTCCCTCATCCCCATATTCCGAGGCATAGCGCCCCCTCAGCCCCGCAGTGCCCCGTAAACAATTAAAAAGCTGCGTAAAGTCGCCTCTGATTTCAAGTTACGGACATGTCAGTGTGCGTGTCCGTGGACCATGTTTGTATCCAGTTCACGTGCACACACACACACACACACACACACACGTTGAAGGAAGGCCATAACTATGCTAAGACGAGAAAAAAACAAGATATTGAGTTAAATTCATGAAAAAACACGATTGAGAGAGAGAGAGAGAGAGAGAGAGAGAGAGAGAGAGAGAGACCAAACCTGCAGCTAGGGACGACGAGACATATAAGAAGGGGAAGTATGGTGGTATAGCAAAGCGTCTATTGTACAAAAAAGAAAGAGAATGTTTGTAAAAAAAAAAAATCTGCGTAGTCGATGAGAGAGAGAGAAGGGAGGATGGGAAAGACTAGCTGGCGGAGAAGAGGAGGAGGAGGAGAAGAAGAGAGAGAGAGAGAGGGAGAGGTAGAGAGTCAGGGAGGGATGAAAAGGAAGAAAAGGGAGAGGGGTAAGGGAGAGGAAGAGTTGCGTGAGGTGGCATTAGTTCCGTGTCTGGTTGTGGAGTCGACAGGGTGATGGAACATTGATTTCTCTCCCTTTCTTTCTTTTTTTTCCCGCTCCTCCCCTTTTTTTTCTCCCTCTCTCTCTCTGCCTTTTCTTTCTCCACCGTTTGCCTTTTCTGTTGAGGCATTGATTAAGTAGCAGACTTACCTGGCGGACCCGCAATTAAGGTGTATTGATTTGCAATTACGGTGTCAATATTCGAGACTCCGCCGTGCTCTCTCTCTCTCTCTCTCCCTTTTTCTCGCCTTTGTGTTTTCTTTTGCTCTTTTCTCTTCACTTTTCCCATTAGTTTATCATGTTTTATTAATTTTGCTTCTTGTTTTGCATTGCTTATCATTTCTCAGCTTCTTCTTCTCATCCTTCTCCTCTTCCTCCTCTTCTATCTCCTCTCTTTTAGCTTTCTTTCTTTCTCTTATTCCCGCTTCATCTTCTCTTTCTCTTCTCCTGCTTTTGTTTCATCTCGTGCCTCTGCTTCCTCTTCTCTTATCTTCGTTTTCTCTCCTTTTCCCGCTATTTCTGCTTTTTCTCTTCTTCTTCTACTTCTGCTTTCGTTCTGCTCTTCCGGTCGCTCCTGTTTCTGCTTCCTCCTCTTCCTCCACCTGCTCCCTCAAGTTTCCCTCCCTCCCATTCTTCATTCCTTTCATTATTCATGTTCCTGTCTTCTGTTCAACCACAATTTCACCGCAAAATCACGGCACCTTTGTCCTCTCTTCTCTGTATCTTCCCGCTAGTATCTTTTTTTTCTTAGTTTCTTTTCTTCTCCTGTTCGTTATTATGCTTTTTGTTGTCCCCCTCATTTTTTGTTCTTAATTCGTCCGTGTCTCTCTCTCTCTCTCTTTCCTATTCTTCTCTCCCCTTTATGATTCTATTTCGTCTCTAATTTTCTCTTTTTATCTCCCTCCCATTATTCGTCTTACTTTTCATCATTTTCTAATTACTTTCTGTGTGTGTGTGTGTGTGTGTGTGTGTGTGTTTTAGAGAGAGAGAGAGAGAGAGAGAGAGAGAGAGAGAGAGAGAGAGAGAGAGAGAGAGAGAGAGAGAGAGAGAGAGAGAGAGCAACGCGCCCTACCTTCGCCTTCATAACCTTATCACCAGCTCTCCAGACTCACCTTTACCTGCGCCTTTAAACAACACGCACGTCACCTGTAAACTTCACGCCTCCCCCATTAACCTGTCACCATCGTCACTTCTGTAGAATAAAAAAAGAAAAGCCAGCACTGGACCCTTATACACCTCATTTATGCTATTCTTTTACCTTTTTGGGCGTCATTATACACTAAACTTACAATTGATACTCGGTGTTTGGGTGAATGTCTAACGTTGTAGTTGTGCATCTATCGCATGTTCCTTCGTGGTGTTACAGGTGAGGACGTAAGGCTAAAGGACGGCGGCATAGTAAAGGAAGTAATCGCCTTCGCCACATCGTCATTGAGGTTCACGTGGGCGAGTCTCCAGCTTATATAATTTGAGAAGAGGTCGATGCAGCCTCTAAGGCCTCTGTACATGGCGCCTTCAACGTCTTCATCAGCCCAGGTGTGCCGCGGTGCACGCGTGGGCGGCCGCTGTATGGCGGGGCAGTCCGGTAAGGCGGCCGCGTCACCAGTAAGCCCGGTAGCCGGTATCATGTCTGCACGGGTGTCTGCCTCGGGCGCCATGACACGCACATGTCCGAGGGTGACCCGCCGCCCAGACGCGTTCGCCCTCCCGCAGCCCCCGCCGCCCATGGAGCCTGCCCTGCGTAGCTCACCCCTGCCCCTTCACCTCTTTTCCTGCCACGCTTTTTGACTCTCCTGGAGATAATTTCCTCGCCGGAGTGTGAGGAGCCGGACGGGAGGCAACAGGAGGCCGGGCTCGGGGTGTTTTCAGCGGCGGGTTCCTCTGTGTCCAGGTTATGCGTGTAATAACGGCCGAACCCTCGCGCCGCGCCGCCCGCCGCCCACCCGCACGTCGCCTGGCCGGTATGGCGCCCGCCTCTCTGCAGGTTACGCCTCTGTGACCGTCCCGACGGCGAATATACAGTAGCATCATGAGCTGTCATACAAGCGAGACCAATGACACGCTTTTGCTGCGCGAATCTTTGCCATCCTCTTGGCCGCGCCTCCAATGATAACCTGCGCTGCGGCTCGCCCTTCGTTGCGATTGGTCCGTCGAGGGCGTGCGGTCAGCCAGGTGCCGGCTTTCTAATTAAAGAGGTCCAGGCGAGCCTCCCCTGGGGTATATTGGAGGAGGCAGGGACGCTGAAAAAATAATTAATGGTAAAACACTTGGGGAAGATGGGTGAGAGTGCAAAAGCCTTTTATAATGCGGCTTCCAGTGCTCGCGAGGCCCGGCGACCAGTGGCGGGGCCGCGGCGGCCACACCGGCGGACGCGGCGCGCCCGGTGGTCCGCCTGTGCGGCACATTACGGTGCGGCACATGAGCGCGGCCCGCGTCTGCGGCGTGTGCAGACGGAATGCGCAATGAAGACTGCTGCAGCGTGAACGTTGAGTGTGTTCGTCTGTCGGTCGGTCTGTTTGTCCGACTATCTTCCTGGTGGAATGGTTTATGTGGAAGGTTCCTGCCGACGCTGCGCCAAGACTCGTCAACGCTCGGCGCCATCAAAAGAAAAATTGATAAATGAAAGCGTTTGCGCAACACTGCGGGAAGGTTTTGTCACCTCACCCTAATTAGGCGCCTGAAATATGTCGCCCAACAAAGAAACATGCTGTCGTCCATATTAAGAGAAAGATTTATAAAACATTTAAATTACAGGCTCAGAGGTAATATTTCCTCCCTTCATCCCGCGGATCGATGCATACGAGCAATGTTTTGTCTTGCTTGACATTATTATGAGGTTTGAAAAATAGAATGCGTACAGCAGTGCCATTAAAACCACGCGTACACATTCCAATCCTCCGACGCCAGCCTGTAATGCATCTCCTAGCTCCTCCGCCTGCCTTGGAAGGAAGTGGGGGCGAGTTTTCTTGTATTGGCGCATTTCGTGTATCACATGTTCCGCAGCTGCCTACGGTGACGGCATTGTATTTGGGGATTACTTTTTTATCCCTTCGTCTCTTTCTTCGTGTTTCTCGGTCGCCAGTGTCTGTTTGTCGCCACTCTGAGTCACCCGCCGGAGGGACAGGGGCGAGGGGGCGAGGCGGTGTGTGGCTGCCCCAGATGATGTCTTTGTGTCTCGTAGCTCAGCGGCCCACGTGACGCCGTGAATCCCCTCCAGTGGCGAGCGATGTGTTAGGCAAGATAAATGTGTCAAAGCCAAACATTAACTTCCTTCTCTTCCATAGCAATCTTCCTTTCTCTTGTTTCTTTCCCTTTTGCGTCATCCCGTCCCGTCCCTTCCCCGTCCCTCGTTCTCCATTCTCTCCACGCTTCATTCCTTTTTCTGGTACTTTTCCTTCACCTCCCTTCCTTCCTTCCCTCTCAAAGTCTTCCTCCTACTGATCCCTTTCATCCCTACACGACGCTCCCTTCCTGACGGAGAAGCTACCCTTTCACAACCTTCCCTTTCCACAGCATCTCCATCCCTCCCTTTGCATAGACCTTCCCTTTCAAAGCCGCCCCTCCTTCCTGCTGCCCTCCCTGGCCCCCGTCCCCTTCGAGCCCTGCCACCTTTGTGTTGCCAACAGTCGAGGGTACGCCCGTGACGTCTCGGGTGTCAGATGGGTGTTGGCAACGAGAACTGAAAAATAGTGAGACAGGGAGGTGGATGGTGGAGGGTTGGTGTAGTCATGTTGCTTAATGTATCTTCTCTTCTGCTTCTCCCGCGCGGATCTTCTCTTTTCTTTTCTTTCTTTTTTTTACCGTGTCTTTTCTCCTCTTTTCTTCTTTTTTCCGCCTTTTTACTGCTCCTCTTTGTTACTTCCTCTGTTGGTTTCTGTTGACTCTTTCTCTCTTTCGTTTGTTTTTTTCTTTTTTGTGTGTGGGTGAGTAGCAGTTGTCTTAATTTTGTTTTCTTTTTCATCTGTGTGTGTGTGTGTGTGTGTGTGTGTGTGTGCGTGTGTGTGTGTGTTTCGAGTTGTTTTGTTGCCTGGTGTGTAAGTTTTTTTTTTAGCTCATTATTTCTATTTTTCATTCTTTGTTTTCTTTTGTGTTTTCTTGATCCTCGCCGTCCTCTTGTTTTGTTGCCTGATGTGTAAGTTTTTTTTTAGTTCATTATTTCTATTTTTCATTCTTTGTTTTCTTTTGTGTTCTCTTGATCCGTCTCACCGTCCTCTGTTTCTCCCACTCCACGTCATTACTTGCATAATTTTGTTCTTTCTTCCAAAACTAATCCTTCCTTATTTAGTATTTCGAGGAACGGATTCTTAAGTGCATAACCTCCGTTCGTTATTTTCACTTACTTGATTTCTTTCCCAACAAACTACACGTAACAAAATTTCTAATATTTCCCACTTATTATATTTTTACATTCTATAAAAGTAGATTAACGCATATTTCCCTGCAGAAAGATGAAGAATTAGGGAAGTCAGATGATAACTATAACTATCTGAGCTTAAGAAAACATAACTAACATAACAAAGGAAATTTTAGTTGTTTTTTTTATCTTTCTGAGTGCAGCATCTCTTGGGGGCAGAATCCCTTTGCTTACATGCCGAGAGAAACGCATATTTACACTTTTTTCTATGGTTTAGTACGTTTTCTACTGATCTTAGTCTTGTATTTTTGCTATATATCATTGAAGCTTATTTTTTTTCCATCTTCCATTCCCAGACATGATATTTATCCCTCTCTCCCTCCCTCTCCTCCTCTCCGAAGCCTCTCATCTCGGCTCTCCATCTCCCTGGCTTTATACCTCGGTCTTCTCAACCTTCCTCCAGTCATGCCTCTCCACTCCGTTCCGTGCCCCTCCTCTTTACACCTTCCTTCGCTCTTCATCCTCCTCTTCAGGCTCACCTTTTTCTCTACATCATCCACTCCTCCACTTCATTCTCTCCCTCTAGCCCACACGCACCTGTTCTCCCCTCCACCTCCTCCCCCTCCACCTCCTCCTCTTCCTTCTCCTCTTCGTAGCACACCTGACTGACGCATCTTTCACTCCTCACAAGGGCTCACAAAGGCCACAAAGGCTGCCAGTTCATTCACCATCAGTCATCGGCGCGTTCTCAGTCTCGTGTGGAGGCCATTGTAAACAAACAGTGACGTCACAGCCTCGTGGACCAATCACTGTCGAGGATGGCCGTCACGTGATCTGCGGTGTTTTTGTTCATTTGGAAACATAAATCAGCCGCTTGTTGTCGTGGTATAAGGAAGGTGTGTAGTGTAGAAGGATGTGTTTTGTTGGGGAGATGTGTGTGTGCGTGTGTGTGTGTGTGTGTGTGTGTGTGTGTGTGTGTTTTACGGTGAGGAGGCAAAGTAATGACTCAATAAAAACAAATAACTTCTAACTTGGTACTCTCAAAAAAAACAAAAAAAAACTGGAGTTACCTAAAATAAAAATATAAATAAAATTCATCAGTGTGTGTGTGTGTGTGAGAGAGAGAGAGAGAGAGAGAGAGAGAGAGAGAGAGAGAGAGAGAGAGAGAGAGAGAGAGAGAGAGAGAGAGAGAGAGAGAGAAGGCGCACATCCAGTGAAACCTAACACACTACGCAAGTTTGATGTCTTGGCAACGTGTTAATCTCTGTGTAGGCAAACGTTTTAAGTACACCTCCTGAATTTCCGAAGACTCTGCTGTCGGCGTAACTGATTTGGCCGTGAATAATCCATCCTGATCGATAGCAGAGTACACGGCGGCGAGTCTTCGTTTCTCTCATCTGTGTCGAGTTATTGTTCACGACACTCCTGCTCAAAGTCCCCCCTGGCCCCCACTTCCTCCTCCCCACTCCTCTTTACTTCTCTCTTTTTACGGTATTCATTTCATCCACCCCTCTCTAGGCCCACTCAAAGTCTTCCTTCACTCTCTTCATTCTCGTTCTCATATCCTCGTTCCTTTCTTCTCTCCTTTCCTCCTACTTTTTCTCCTCCCCCTCTTCTTCTTCCTTCTCCTGTTCATCCACTCGTGTCTTGGCCCACTCAAAATCTTCCTTCACTTTCTTTATTTTCATCCTTATCTTTGTTCCTTCCTCCTCTTCTTTCCTCCTATTCTTTCTCCTCCCCCTCTTCTTCTTCCTTCTCCTGTTCATCCACTCGTGTCTAGGCACACTCAAAATCTTCCTTCACTTTCTTTATTTTCATCCTTATCTTTGTTCCTTTCTCTCATTCTAATCGTCCTCCTCTTCCCCCTCCCCTTCTTCTTCTTCCTCCTGTTCATTCGTTCGTCTTTATTCCGACTCGAAATCTTCCTTCACTTTCTTCATTCTCATCCTCATCCTCGTTCCTTTCTTTCATTTTAGTCCTCCTCCTCTCCCTCCTCCCCCTCTTTTTATTCTTCCCGTTCTACTTATCGCCCTGAAGGTGGTGTGGATGCCCGTCATGCATTATTGAGTAAGCAATGCTCGACTCATAACAGGGTCATATTCTTAAAACATTTCGGTGCCCACTCTCTTTTATTCGACAAGGATTTCGTAGGAGTTTTGAGCGTTTCCAGGGATAGTTTTATGACCGTAGTGGTAGTTTGATCCTTCATCTATACCGTGAACTTTAAAAACACTCATTAGAGCCCGACTGATCTCCTTTTTGGCCCTTGGAAAGAGTTGGTGTGAGAGGCGGAGGCGTGTTTGTGAATACCAACCATATATCCAACATCACCTTTATTAATCTCTTCACCATCACGACAGAAAAAAATATACCATTGAAATTCATTATAAAACCCATGTCGCGAATAACAGAGAGCCTTTCTAACTTAATATCATTCAATAAGTCTTTTTGAAGTTCTCAGTACGAAAATTTACATAGGCAAATGCCACGACGCTATCCCAGTAATGGCATTAGTTTTAACGCACTGAAATCAATCCCACTATTGTGATTAATATTACAAGACAGAAAAGGTGACGTGTGCCTTGGAAGAAGTGGGGAGGAGGGGCTGGAAAGGGGGGAGGTGGGAGGTGGAAGGGGTGGAAGGGGAAAGGGGAGGAGAAGGGGGGAAGAGAGGAAGGGAGAAAAGAAGAAGGGGGGAAGGGGGGAAAAGAAGAAAGGGGGAAGGGAGGAAGTGAAAGAGAGGAAGGGGGAGAGAGGAAGGGGGAAGGGAGCTAAGAAGGGGTAACAGAGAAGGGAGAAGAGAGGAATGGGGGAGGGAGGAAAGGGAGAAGAGAAGGATGGGGAAAGAGAGGGAGGGGGGGAAGGGAGGAAGGGGGATGAGAGAACAGCGATGACCCCCCATCTCTCTCTCTCTCTCTCTCTCTCTCTCTCTCCCCCCCCCCCCTCCCCAACCTAGCTCACGGTGAGTAATAAAATAAATTAATGGACAAAATCTACTTAATGGAAATCCAAACATACTTACATTGATTGCAAATTGAATTAAGTATGTGTTGCTTCATTCCTTCATTCCACCGCCGCGCCCATCACTCACTCCCCAGCTCCCCACTTCCTCTACTCCACTCCTCCTCACTCTTTCTTTTCTCTTTTATACTAATTTCAGCCACCCACCTTTTCTTGGCCCTCCCAAAATCTTCCTTCAATTTCTTCATAATTATTCTCATTCTTGTTCATTGCCCCATTTTAATCATCTTCCTCGTCCTCCTCCTCCTCCTCGTCATCCTTGTCTTCGTCTGTTCTACTCCTCTGCTCCCTACATCCCATCCTATCCTATATACTCCCACTCTCCCTCCCCTTCTTCCTTCTCTCTTTCTTCCTCGTCCTCCTCCTCCTCCTTCTCCTCGTCATCCTCGTCTGTTCTACTCATCTTGTCCCTACATTCCATCCTATCCTATATACTCCCCCTCTCCCTTCCCGTCTTCCTTCTTCTCTCTTTCTTCCTCTCCTCCTCCTCCCCTCCTCCTCCTCCTTCTCCTCCCTCCTCAGGACAGTCTTCTCAACACATTCCATAATTTGGCCCATTCCCCCATCTTCTCCGCTTCCCATTCTCCCTTCATGAAAGAGGAGATTCTTATTATCAGGCAAATATATGCGCCAGCTAAACGCGACCAGAGCAAAATAAAAAAGTTTTGTTGAAAGTTTTAAGTAATGACGCCAAGGGTGAATCCGAGCGCCACAAGGACACTAGAGGGCAAGGCGCAGGTCACCCCACGGACGAGTCGACTGAGGGGTGATTTTTCCGAGCCTCCCCGTCACTCCTATCTCATTTTCTTCCCCCCGCGGCTCAGTGAAGTTTGGTAAAGAGAAATGAGCCTTGTGAAAAAGTGCTATGAAAGTGATATTACACCCGCCCAAAGTTTTAATTGTAAGTCTGATGAATATATGATTATTTCACTTTTTTTTTCTCTTGATGTTACTGGGTGGGCGGCTTGTATAGGAATTTGCTACTTACTTATTATTGTTTTTTTTAAGTGTTGTTTTTAGTGGGTACTGAAGACCGAGCTCCTTTTTCAACCTGCCGATCGTCCACAAGCTACCTGTTAGTCTTACCTGGAATACTAATCACCCAGCTTGAATTCCACCTTTCTCCCCCAAAAGAGATTCAATGACAACACAATTAGCATCACCAATCGCCTTTCTTCCCTTCCTTCTTTTTTTTATTTTAGTTTCCGATCCCTTTTAAGACTATTTTCACCTTAATTCTTTCTTTTTCTCTATATACATCTGTTTATTTCTCTCTATCTCTCTATCTATCTATCTCCATCTGTATCTATATCTACCCATCTATATCTATCTATCAATCAATCTCTATTTTCGTGGTGTTGTTTCTTTATCGCCAATGTTTTCCTCGCCCGTCTTAAGCCATAATATATACATCTGTCTATATCTGTCTATCTTTCTACCTATCTATCTCCATCTGTATCTATATCTATCCATCATTCTCTTTCTTCGTGGCAGTGTTTTTTTTATCGTCAATGTTTTCCTCGTCCGTCTTAACCCATAATAGCTTCTGGCAAGGCTCATTAATTAAAATACTCCCCCGAAAGACGTATTTAGTCAGTAATTTGAGGCTAATGGCTGAAGGCGTCGTTGAAATCAATTATAAAACGAAAATATTATGGTTCTGTTTTGATCATAACAAAGTGGGTGTGGAGAGAGAGAGAGAGAGAGAGAGAGAGAGAGAGAGAGAGAGAGAGAGAGAGAGAGAGAGAGAGAGAGAGAGAGAGAGAGAGAGAGATTAACATAGTAGAAGGGAGGCAAAGGAGAGCAAACCAAAATAGAAAAAAAAGGAGAAAACGAAAAAAATAAGAGATAAAAAAATAAATAAGAAAATTGGAGTGAAAAAAAAGAGAAGCTAGAATATAATAAAAGGAAACAAGAGAAATAAAACAATGGATAAGAGAAGAAGAAAATCAAAGAGGAGAAGAAAACACACACACACACACACACACACACACACACACACACACACACACACACACACACACACACAATAAGAAAATTCGAGAGAGAAAGAAAAAAAAGAGAAGCTAAAACAGAATAACAGAAGGCGAGACCAGTAAAAAAAAATCGACAAGCGAATAGAAAAAAAAGAAAGGGAAGAGAGAAACACACACACAATAAGAAAATTCGAGGTAGAAAGAAGAGAAGCTAAAATATAATAACAGGACAGGAGACAAATAAAAAAGGAAAATGGATAAGAGAGAAGAGAGAAGGAGGAATGCAAAGAAGAATAAAACACACACACACACACACACACACACACACACACACACACACACACACACACACACACACACACACACACACACACAAATAAATAAAAAAGTGGAGTAAAAAAAGAGTAAAAAGAATCAAATATCAACCAAAAAAAACAGCACCAACCGTAACCACAAAACACCAACCAAGTCCGTCTATATCAGAACCGAGTCTCGTCCACATATTATAACCGAACGAGGCGCGGCGGTGAGCTCCCGTGATTTACCTGACATAAAACCCGTTCAATTAATCCATTCACCTGGGACACCTGCCGATACCGTTAATGAAGAACAAATAGAAAACTCTGCTTATGTTTATGAATGGCCTCGTAGCTTAGCCGGGTTTAAGGACACGGTGGACGCATTAAGCACGGGGCGAGATGGTATGAAATTGTATGCTTTTCAGAGTGTCCAGCGCGCCTTAGTGACAGGGTTCCTCCACACACTGTTACCCGTGCAAGCAGAGTGTGTGTGTGTGTGTGGTTGGGCGGGGGGGGGGCCTGCAGTACCGCCCGATCAGCTGTTTTTTTGTTTGTTAATTTATTTTCTTTGTGTCTTTTTAATGTTTCTTTGTGTCTTTTCTTTTCTCTCTCTATTTCTTTCTTCGTCTCTGTCATTGTTTTGTTTTGATTTCTTTCTTTTGTTTTTTGTTTTGTTTTCTTTCTCTTTTATTTTTTTTCTTTGTTTCTTTGTATTTTTCCTTCTTTCTTTCTCTTTTTTTCTTTTATTTTCTCTCTCTCTCTCTCTCTCTCTCTCTCTCTCTCTCTCTCTCTCTCTCTCTCTCTCTCTCTCTCTCTCCTATCCCTCCCCCTCTCCCTCCTCTCCCTTTCTCTCCCGTCTCTTTCTTTCCACATTAAAAATAAAAGTTTGGGAATTAATCATATGAGATCAATTAGGCAGAGGTATACTGCAGGTAGCGCCGGGCCGGAGGTGTTTGCATACTCTATCAGGCAATCATCCAAGTTGCACACACTAGTAATTTAACTTTGGGCTTTCAGGAGACGAGGTTGAGTGAAGGGTTTGAGGTGAGAGGAGGAGGGGGAGGAGGAGGAGGGGAAGCGGTGGAGTGGAAAATGTGGGAGGTAGTGGTTGAGGTAGGAGGAGGAGGAGGAGGAGGAGGGGTAAAGGTGGTGGGAGGTGAGAGAGAAAGAGTTGGAGGGTAAAATAGGATGAAGAGAAAAGAGCAAGAGTGAAAAGTTGGTAATATACAGAGATGTATGAAATTGTATTAAAACTGTTGCCTTGTCTTTTTTTTATCTATCTATTCCTGCGCCGCTTTCTTTTCGTTCCTTCTCTTTTTTTTATTTCCTTTCCTGTTCTCTCTAAAGTAACTCCCTTGATTATTTTGTTTCCCAGTTCACTATTTTTCATTTATATTTCGATGAGTAACGTGACAT
Organism: Eriocheir sinensis; assembly: GCF_024679095.1. Classification (NCBI taxonomy): domain Eukaryota; kingdom Metazoa; phylum Arthropoda; class Malacostraca; order Decapoda; family Varunidae; genus Eriocheir; species Eriocheir sinensis. Next base: position 2,826,387 of record NC_066564.1, read on the forward strand.
TCTCCTGTACTCCATTTTTTTCTGCATTCTTTTTTATTTTTTCTCAGTTTTCTTCTTTTCTTTTTCTATTTTTTGCTTCCTTTATATTTTCTCTCAATTCACTTTTTCTCTCTGTGTCATTTTCTGCTTCTCTTCTGTGTTTCTCGATTTCCTTTTCTTTCTCTACTCCATTTTCTGCTCTTTTTCTACTGTCTCTCAATTTACTTATTTCTCTCTATCTCATTTTCTGCTTCTCTTCTGTGTTTCTCGATTTCCTTTTCTTTCTCTACTCCATTCTCTGCTCCTTTTCTACTTTCTCTCAATGCATTTATTTCTCTCTATGTCATTTTCTGCTTCTCTTCTGTATTTTTTCTCAGTATTCTTTTTTTTCTCTACCTCATTTTCTGCTTCCTCGCTATTTCTCTCAATTTTTTCATTTCCTAACACTATTTTCTTCTTCCTGTATATTTTTTTGTCAGATCTCTTCCTCTACTTCATTTTCAGCTCCCTTCCGCTTTTTCTCAATTCCTTTTTTTTCTCTCTCTTTCTCTCATGTCATCACCTTATTTACCTGCGAAGCATATCAATAACGCGTCATGGATTCATAATCAATTAGTTTAATGCACCTGACACTCCTTGGACGAAATTTATGCAGTTCGATTGGATGACTAATTAATCTTTTTTATCGCGCTGGCCCGTAATTTAATGAGACGTGGGATTTAATAATGAAGGAGGAATGTATAATGAATAATCAGTAACGGGCGGGTGGTGTGAGCTTAAGTATTTATGTATGAACTGCGGCGGTAACTCAGCGGAATGAAAGGGAGTCACGGGCTGCTTCTTAATGCCCAATATGAAAGCCAATGGAGAGAATAATAAGTGTTTCTTTATAGTAATGTTCCTGTGTGTGCGTGTGTGTGTTATTCCCTCGCAGTCTGATCACGTGTTGGACTTGTCATTATCCGCTATGTTGTATCTGCCTCGTTTTAAGCTAAGACCTCATGTGTACGAATCTGAACCAGCATCCGGGGACCCACGCACCTCACACCACACACCCATCCGCCTTGCTCAAACGGGAATAGTAACCAACCTCTCCTGTTTACGGGGGGAAGCAATCTCTTCGGCCTGAGCAAGAATCGAACTTCAGCCTGCCAAGTGACGGTCGAGAGTTTAATCCACTACACCACAGAAGGGGGCAGGAAGTGGTGGGGTGGGGTGGGGGTGGGGGGTATGTGTATGTGTGCGTGTTTTCATTATATTTTGCTCTCCGTATTTTTAATGGGTACAAATTGATCTATAATTCCAGAGTGTGTCGATTGGTATAAATTAGTGTTATTGCCTGCGGGTTGCTATTAATTATACATTCACAAAAAGACCTGAAACCGGATATTCGGAGTATAGAAAAAAAAAACTCGTTTCCAGCTACACTGTAATCTGCTTTTTTGTTCTTTATTTTATTATTGTATCCAGCTGCCTGACGCTTTCTTTCCGGTTTTATGTATTTTCTATTTTTGGGCCGTCAGTAACCGTTGAGGAAAATAGTTATTGATGATACATTGATACGCGCACTGCATTTAAACTCCGGAATAAGTGATCGCTGAGACAGTATAAGATCGTAGTGGTGGAGCAGCGCGCAGTAGACATTTTTTTGCCTTTTTGTCAATGCAAGTTTATCACCACAACTGTTCACATTCATCTTACTGGAGAAACATTTCGCGAACCTTTCTTTTCTATAGATCTCGTTGTGTCTCCGTGCACCATAAAAACATACATGATGATATTCTGTAGGCTATCAAGCACTCGAACCCCTGGACATGCTGACAGACCTGCGACGCTTCCCAACACCCAGATCACCAAGGCGTCTCCAAGGCCGCCCCGCCGCCGCCACCGCCGCCGCCACCGCCGCCGCCTCCTTGCGTGTTCAGTTTATCTGGGTCTGGCTGAACACTGCTTTCTTATCGTGTCCTCGTGTCCTCAAACAAATGGCGGGTGTAGTTTGCGAATATATTTGTTGGGTTCGGATGTTTTCCCTATTTAGTGTCGTTTAATTTGTTTTATCTAATGTGTTCATGTGAGGAGCCTCAGACTGCCCCGCGTGGACACACACTAATATATCAACTAACGAGGTACATGGATTGGTGGGCGAATGAATTGCATCGTGGGGGCTGGGGTATCAACGCTGGACACAAAGCACTGGATAAACGTTTAGTGTTTGCCACGGTTTGATACAGAAAACAAATTCTAGACAAATATAAAAATTAATGTGATGTGACAGCAGCCTGTTGCTAGTGACCAGTTTCCTGTCCTCAGTATCGTTGTGCCTCAGTGACAAATGTACTTCTGTGACGCCTGGTGCTGCATTTACGAACAAGCAGTTTACAACAATTTCCATTCGAGGCATTTATCGGTTATACATTTTCACGCACATTTTCACGCACATTTTCACGCACATTTTATTAAGTGGACGTAAATGTTAGATTGATTCGAACTAATTGCCAATGCACGTGTTCTGTTTGCGATACTTGTTACTTAATGAGGGCTGTCCTCACGCTGTTACCATGTTGGGCAATAAATTATACATCACCTGCTCCTCCGCGAGGCTGTGCTGCCCCCACTGCTGTCTGTGTTGTTCCAAAATTAGCAACCAGGTGTATACGAGCCATAAACCTTGAATGCTTTGAAAAATATTTAACAATCGAGATCACATCGGCAAGAATGTGTATAACTCTGGTGACCTTTTTTTTTATATTGTAGTGGACATGATGCAGCAGCACAGAGTGGCGGATGGACGGAAACAAGGAAGTGTTGAGCGCCCGCAAAAACACCGAGACTCGGGAAATCATTAAATCATCGCGCATAACCCAGAAAAAGCAGCGGCGAGACGCCCTCCCGTAGCACCTCCCGCCCCTCGCCCTCCTTCGCTGTGTTTGGCCGCAGTGTTACCAAGCCGGCGCGCCGCCCCATGCTGCCCCGCGCCGGTCGTTCCCCATGGTGGAGCACTTGCGCTCACACCGCTTGGCTCGCTGCTGGCGGCGGCGTGAGGCCCGTGACGGCGGCTCCTGGAGGAGGGAGCAGCGTCTTACATCACGCTGCAAGAGGACGCCAGCGGAGGATTGGCAGCTCTGCGCCGGCCGCCCCAGACCTCCACATCTCAAAACATTTATCATACGGCGAATTTTTACCCGAGAGATCCTTTTGAGAAACAAAGTGAGAGATTCTCCATCGATCAGGCCCCTCGCCGCCCCGCCGCCTTGTGGGAAACCTCGGCAGAACGGGAGCGGCGGCGACGCTGTACCGGGGTCGAGCTGTATTTGGGAGTTGCCTTAGTGGAACGAAGTGCCAGGAGCGTGTTGACTCGAGCCTCATGGGTAAATTTACCCACCGACGCTTGTCACTCATGACCCACGTGCATGAGTCAAGACGCGGACCAGCTGACCCACGGCGGCGCACGGGTTGCCGTCTTTCAGCCCGCCATGAATAAGGATGATATTCATATTTCTCCCAGGGGGCGACTTGGATCGCTCTGGAATACTGTAAAAGAATCACACTCGCTAAAATCGATACATTTGACGATCACGAGCCGAGCCACTGTGGCCTCTGTGGCAGGGGAAGACAAGGGCGAGTCTCCCGTGCATGAGGTGCGGAGAAAAAATAATTTGCATGTGTTATTGTTGATACTGATACACTTAAAGAGGCCTTTGTTGCGGTATATGTGTGTTCAGAGGAAGGAGGGATAGTTATGATAGTGGACTGGAGGCGGCAGGCAGGCAGAGAGGAGGGAGGAGGGAAGGAGAGAAGTGAAGGAGGAGGAGGAGGAGGAGGAGGTGGAAGGGAGAAGAGGGAAGGAGAAGAAGGACGAGGTGGAGGTAGGGAGGGAAGGAGGAGGAGGAAGACGGCGGAGCAGAGAGAGTTGTTTTCTCCCGAGAGGAATGGAGTGGGGGACGTTTGGAAGATGAGTTGGTAATGAAGTAATTGTTGCAGCTATAAATGGTGGACTCAGGCAGAAGTACGATGTAATTGTGATTGGCTTGAAGGATCGTCCACCACAGAAGAAACTTGTTTGTGTTGTCTTCGAGAGAGAGAGAGAGAGAGAGAGAGAGAGAGAGAGAGAGAGAGAGGAGAGCGAGAGACATAGACAGACACGGATAGATAGAAAGATAGACAGAAACAGAAATAGAAACAGAGAGCAAACGTCTACATCTTCCTATAGTGACGCAGAGAAGGCATTTTTTTTGTTGTATATTCGTGGATTGCAACGTTACTTTTTTTTTCCTCGCCCGTCGTAAAACTCCACGCCCAGACTTTTTTTACTCCCCTGAAAACTGAACCTTCGCCGTGTCATTCACCTCCGAAATATTGCCAAATTAGAAGCGACGTGACAGGAATTACCGAGATTTTCCAGGAATACGAATTTCGGCCTTGGAAACGATGATGTCACGTGAGTCGTTCGTTAGAGTTTGTGACGTCACGATCCGCAGAGCTACGTCATGGCGGCGGGCAGACAGACAGATAGACACAAACAGATAGAAAGACAGACAGACACAAACAGACAAAGACAGACAGACACAAACAGACAGAAAGACAGACAGACACAAATAGACATACAGACACAAATAGACAGACACACAGGCAGGCAGACAGATAGACAGCCAGCCAGACAGACAGACAGTTAGACATACATACATACAGACAGACAGACAGACGGATAGAGAGACAGTTAGACATACAGACAGACAGACAGGAATATAGAAAGATAGGCAGTGAAAAATTACCTTGTTTACCTGTCTGAGAGAGAGAGAGAGAGAGAGAGAGAGAGAGAGAGAGAGAGAGAGAGAGAGAGAGAGAGAGAGAGAGAGAGAGAGAGAGAGAGAGAGAGAGCAGAACAAAACCG